>NC_057724.1:5469674-5495814 GCF_004010195.1 Chiloscyllium plagiosum
CAGAAGGATCGGTGCTGGGTCCACTACTTTTTGTCATTTACATAAATGATTTGGATGCATGCATAAGAGGTAGAGTTAGTAAGTTTGCATATGACACCAAAATTGGAGGTGTAGTGGACAGTGAAGAGGTTACCTCAGATTACAATAGGATCTGGACCAGATGGGCCAATGGGCTGAGAAGTGGCAGATGGATTTTAATTCAGATAAATGCAAGGTGCTGCATTTTGGGAAAGCAAATCTTAGCAGGACTTATACACATAATGGTAAGGTCCTAGGGAGTTTTGCTGAACAAAGAGAGCTTGGAGTGCAGGTTCATATCTCCTTGAAAGTGGAGTTGCAGGTAGATAGGATAGTGAAGAAGGCTTTCCTTTATTGGTCAGAGTATTGAGTACAGGAGTTGGGAGGTCATGTTGTGGCTGTACAGGACATTGGTTAGGCCACTTTTGGAATAATGTGTGCAATTCTGGTCTCCTTCCTATCGGAAAGATGTTGTGAAACTTGAAAGGGTTCGGAAAAGATTTACAAGGATGTTGCCAGGGTTGGTGGATTTGAGCTATAGGAAGAGGTTGAATAGGCTGTTTTCCCTGGAGCATCGGAAGCTGAGGGGTTACCTTACAGAGGTTTATAAAATCATGAGGGGCATGGATTGGATAAATAGACAAAGTCTCTTACCTGGTGTGGGAGAGTACAAAACTAGAGGGCATAGGTATATGGTGAGAGGGGAAAGATATAACAGAGACCTAAGGGGCGACATTTCCATGCAGAGGGTGGTATGTGTATGGAATGAGTTGCCAGATGCAGAGGGTGGTATGTGTATGGAATGAGTTGCCAGAGGAAGTGGTGGAGGCTGGTACAATTGCAGCATTTAAAAAGCATCTGCTTGGGTATATGTTTAGGAAGGGTTTGGAGGGATATGGGCCGACTACTGGCAGGTGGGACTAGATTGGGTTGGGATATCTGGTCAGCGTGGACAAGTTGGACCGAAGGGTCTGTTTCCGTGCTGTACATCTCTATGACTCTATAAGTCATTTGCTCGTAGAAACAACTTTTGAATGGGTCATCAGGAAAATTGAAGTCAATGATACTTCTATCCTTAAAGGCATTTTGGAAGAATTCTCATATCATCAAGAGCATTGATATTTCTGTGACCTGGAATGGGTTGACCACAGCCAGTATGAATGATGTGTGGAGGAAGCTGTGGCTAGATTGCAGGAGCCAAAATCTCTGCGGAGTTTATTGAAAACATCCAAAAGACAATTATGGAAATTGGCAGGCAAATTAGATTGGATACTTCAAACACGGAGGCCCTTTTCAAGTTGCTTTGCGCTGATGTAAAGAATTTGTCTGCTGAAGGCCTGAAAGAAATCAGAGAAGAGTCTGGGGAGATTATTAGCAGGAAGAATGACTAGGCAAGATGTTTAGCTTAAGGTTTACCCATAAAAATAAGTAAAGCCACAGGGGGAAAAAGTTTTTAAATGTGTACTCCAAAAACCTTCTCCAAGGAATGTAGTCTCCATTTGTAACATGGCCAAGTTTTACACAGTATCCAAACAAAAATTAGTGACTAATTTTGAGTCAGTGGGCAAAAAAGTGGCAGATGAAGTATAATGTGGCGTTTTCATAAATTATCCACTTTTTGGCAGGAAGGTAAACAATTTCTTCTTAGAAAAGGGTTGGAGATGTGTTAATATTCAGTGGGCTTTGGACAGAAAGTTAATATGCAGATATAGCAGTAATTAGACAAACAAATGGTACATTAACTTATGGCATGTCTGCTTGGGTTTCCTACATGTGCTCTGGTTAGCTCCCATAGTCAGAAAAGTGCAGTTTCGGTGTATTGGTCATGCCAAATTGCCCATATTGTTCAGGGATGGGAAATGGGAAATTGGCCATGGGAAATGCACAGTTATGGGGGATGGAGGTCGAGGTGGGATGCTCTTTGGAAGATTGATGTGCACTTGATGGGCCAAATGGCCTGCTTCCACACTGTAGGGATTCTATGGAAACACTTGGAGTATAAAGCTGAGAGTATCTTACTGCCATTATATAGGGCTGTGATGAGATTTCACTGAGAGCACTCTGTCCTATTTGGTCTCCTTACATCGCAAGCCTATGTTTGCCTTGGAAAAAAGGCAACAAACCTTCACCAGATTGACTCCTGTGATTGAGAAGACATCCTCAAAAGTTAGATTGTGTAAAATAACCCTACATTTTCTGCAGTTTGGAAGAGAGGTGACTTCATTTGAAATTTTGTTCTGACTCCATAGAGACCAGTGACATTTTAACACAATTTGAAACTGGAAAAGATGACATTGCAAGATTTTATTTTAAGACATAGAACATAGAACATTACTGCATGGTACAGATACTTCAGCCCGCAATGTTGCGCCGACCTGTGAAATTAATCTGATGCCCATTTAACCTACACTGTTCCATTATTATCCATATGTATGTGCAATGCCCGTTTAAATGCCTTTAATGTCGGCAAGTCTACTACAGATGCAGGCAGGCCGTTCCATGCACCTACCACTGTGAGTAAAGAAACTACCCCTAATATCTGTCCTAAATCTATCACCCCCTCAATTTTAAAGCTATGTCCCCTCGTATTAGTCTTCAACATCTGAGGAAAATAGCTCTCGCTGTTCACCCCATCTAACCCTTTAATTATCGTATACGTCTTGATTAAGTCACCACTCAACCTTCTTCTCTCCAACGAAAACAGCCTCAGTTCCCTCAGCCTTTCCTTGTAAGACCTTTCCTCCATACCAGGCAACATTCTCGTAAATCTCTTCTGAATCCTTTCCAAAGCTTCCACATCCTTCCTATAATATGGTGACCAGAACTGTATGCAGTACTCTAGATACAGCCTTACCAAGTGTCTTGTACAGCTGAAGCATGACCTCGTGGCTCCAAAACTCAATCCCCGCCACCAATAAACACCAACACACCATATGCCTTCTTAACAACCCTATCAACCTGGGTGGCAGCTTTCAGGGATTTATGTACCTGGACACCGAGATCTCTCTGCTCATCTACTCTGTCAAGTACTCTGCATTCCTGTTACATCTTCCGAAGTGAAATACTTCACACATTTCTGCATTAAACTCCATTTGCTACTTCTCAGCCCAGCTCTGCATCCTATCTATGTCCCTCTGTAACCCACAACATCCTTCGGCACTATACGCAACTCTGCCTACCTTAGTGCCATCTGCAAATTTACTAATCCATCCTTCTATGCCCACATCCAGATCATTTATAAAGATGACAAACAGCAGTGGCCCCAAATCAGATCCTTGCAGCACACCACTGGTAACTGAGTTCCAGGATGAACATTTCCCATGAATCACCATCCTCTGTCTTCTTTCAGCTAGCCAGTTTCTGATCCAAACTGCTAAATCACCTTCAATCCCGAAACTCCATATTTTGTGCAATAGCCTACTGTTTGGAACCTTTTCAAATGCCTTACTGAAGTTCATACACACCACATCAACTGCTTTGTCACCTTCTCAAGGAATTTAGTAAGGTTCCTTGAGAAACTGTGCTGACTATCCCTAATCAAATTATTCCTTTCCAGATGATTATCACTCCTATCTCTTATAACCTTTTCCACACCTTACCCACAACTGAAGTAAGGCTCCTTGGCTTATAATTACCAGGGTTGTCTCAACTCCCCTTCTTAAATAAGGGAACAACATTTGCTATCCAGTTTTCTGGCACTACTCCTGTCAACAATGATGACATAAAGATTAAAGCCAATCTCCTCCCTGGCTTCCCAGAGAATCTGAGAATAAATCCCATCCGTCCCAGGGGTCTTATCTATTTTCAGATCTTCCAAACTTGCTAAAGCCTCCTCTTTGTCAACTGCAACCTCATCTAATCCAATAGCCTGTATCTCCGTGTTCTCACTAGCATTGCCCTTTTCCAATGTGAATACTGATTAAAAGTATTCATTAAGCACTTCTCCTATGTCCCCAGATTCCACACACAACTTTCCACTACTATCTTTGATTGGCCCTAATCTTACTCTTAGTCATTCTTTTATTCCTGACATACCTAGAGAAGACCTTAGGGTTTTCCTTGATCCTATCCACCAACAACTTCTCATTGCCCCTCCTGGCTCTTCTTAGACCTCTCTTTAGATCTTTTTTGGCTAACTTATAACTCTCAAGCCCCCTAACTGAGCCTTCATGCACAGAAGCCTTCTTCTTCCTCTTGACAAGAGCTTCAACTTCTTCAGTAAGCCATGCCTCCCTCTCTCGATAACTACCTCCCTGCCTGATAGGTGTATACTGATCAAGGACCCGCAGTAGCTGTTCCTTGAATAATCTCCACATTTCAAGTGCGTCCATCCCCTGCAGTTTCTTTCCCCATCCTATGCATCCTAAATCTTGCTTAATCATATCATAATTGTCTTTCCCCCAGTTATAGCTCCTTCCCTGCGGTATATACCTATCCCTGCCCATTGCTATTGTAAACATAAGCGAATCTTAGTCACTGTACCAAAGTGCTCACCTACCTCCAAATCTAACACCTGGCCAGGCTCATCACCCGGTACCAAATCCAATGAGGTTCGCCCCTTGTTGGCCTGTCTACATTCTGTGTCAGGAAACCCTCCTGCACACATTGGACAAAAACTGACCCACCTAAACTACTTTAACTATATATTCCCAGTCAATATTGGAGAAGTTAAAGTCCCCCATAACAACCACCCTGTGACTCTCGCTCCTATTTAGAATCATCTTTACTATCCTTTCCTCTACATTTCTGGAGTAATTCAGAGGCCTATAGAAAACTCCCAATGCCACACTCCCCCAAACCACCCACCCCCCCCCCCGCCCCCCCCACCCCCTTTACCATCTTCTCTGTTCTTACTGAAACATCTTAATCCTGGAATCTGCAGCAACCATTCCTGTCCCTCCTCTAGCCATGTCTCTGAAATGGCCACAACATTGAAATCCCAGGTACCAACCCACGCTGCAAGTTCACCCACCTTATTCCAGATGCTCCTGGCACTGAAGTACACACATTTCAAACTAACTTCCTGATTGCCGGTGCCCTCTCGTGACCTTGTAAACCTATCCCTGACCTCACTACCCTCAACCTCCTGTACACTGGAACTGCAATTCAGGTTCCCATCCCCCTGCTGCATTAGTTTAAGCCACCCCGCCGAAGAGCATTAGCAATCTTTCTCCCCAGGATATTGGTACCCCTCTGGTTCAGGTGAAGACCATCCTGTTTGTAGTGGTCCCACCTTCCCCAGAAAAGCTCCAAATATCAAAGAATCCAAAACCCTCCCTCCTGCACCATCCCTGTAGCCACGTGCTCAGCTCCACTCTCTCCCTATTCCTCGCTTCACCAGAAATAACAACTCTGTTTGCTTTAGCCCTAAGCTTCCATCCTAGCTCCCTGAATTTCTGCCTTAGGTCCCCACCTTTCCTCCTACCTATATCGTTGGTGCCGATGTGGACCATGACTTGGGGCTGCTTCCCCTCCGTCTCAAGGATCCCAAAAACACGATCAGAGGCATGAGACATTTACTGTAACAAGCTATGCACAACAATGAATAAATACTAATTTTTGTGGAAAATTTATACTTTAAATTACCAAGCTGAACATTCCCCTTTTGTTTTTAACAGAAGTGGAAATCCCACTTCACAATTATAATTTACACGGTCCCTTTAAGGAGATATTTAATTCTCTTGGAAGCAGTCTAAAATGATTCTTGGTTCTGAGGGTTTGTTTTGCTTCCTTTCCCATCTTGCGGACATTTAACCCCAGACTGTCTTTCATGGTGAATGGTCTTCTGTAGGTCCTTCCCCTAGTGAAAGCCAGCTGAATCTTTCAATCACGTTTCAAATAATTACAAATTTAGTCATTAAAACCGAGTATGAGCTTATATCTGAATCACTGTACAGCGAATCATCAATTCTGAGTTGCTCTGTCTCTCTCACTCTCGCATCCTGACTGATTAACTTGTCTGTGAGATCCAGTAATATTTTAAAAATGACTGCAATCCTTCAGTGGTTTTCTAAGGACTTTCCCCTTTTTCAGAATCCTTCCATACAGCAGTGTGAAACACATGTTCCTCATATCTAGGTAGATACGCTGATAAGATGTTCCTCAGACACCAACCCTTTTCCATCTTGGAAGTAAATGGGCTGTTTGACAGAAATATTTACAAAACCTGAAATTATTAACACATTTTATGGTGATTAACAGTCAGTATACTGATGCTGTTAGTACAAATGCTCCTGCCATTGTCAACAAGTGTGCACGCACCATACCTTCTCCCAGGACAGAAAAAAAACCCCTGACCCCACCTTGTAATATTTCAGAAGCAAACAAATTGCGTTTGTTGGCAGAAGAATTTACAACAGATCACTTAACCTCTTGATTCCTTCTCTCCAAATTAACTTAATCCCAAATCATAACAATCATATAAAACTTTGGATGTGTAAGTACATATAATAAAAGGGATTGACAGAATTAGGGGCTGAGATAGCATTTCTTAAGTCCAAACTTAAAGGGTCATCCTCTCAGAATAATTGGTGCAATGAGAGAAAGCAATGGATGGTCAGTCATCGAGACTCTTTCGGACAGACATCCGTACATTTTTTGGATGCTCATAAAATTAAGGACTCTGGGGATAGGGCAGGAAAGAGGAGTTGACACTGAAGTTCATCTGTGTAGATGGTCTTGATGGACTTCTTCTCCTCCTGTTTCTGATGCCCTTAAGATACAAAAGAATAAGAAATGTTTATTCTCAGCCTGGCCCTGTGGTAATTCAACTTAAACCACACTCCCCCAGATTAGGTCACCTGCCTTCCCAAACTGGATCACCTCCCCTCTCAGAGTGGATCACCTCTCTCCCCAGACTGACCACCTCCTGATATAGGCCACCCCACCCTCTCTCCAAGTGTGGGCCACCCATGATGGGATTGTACTGTAGGTCCTCAAATCATCAGAGGGAAATTGAGAAGCAAATATGTCAAGAGATCTCAGATATGTGTCAGAATAATAAGGTTGTAATAGAGTCATAGAGATGTGCAGCATAGAAACAGAGCTTTCAGTTCAACTCGTCTATGCTGACCAGATGTTCGAAATTAATCTTGTCCAATTTGCCAACACTTCGTCCCTATCCCTCTAAACCCTTCCTATTTATTCACCCATCCAAATGCCTTTTAAATGTTGTAATTGTACCAGTCTCCAACCCCTTTCTCTGGCAGCTCATTCCATACATGTACCACCCTCTGTGTGATAAAGTTGTCCCTTAGATCCTTTTTAAATCTTTCCCCTCTCACCCTAAACTTATGCCCTCTAGTTTTGGACTCTCCCATCCCAGGGAAAAGACTTTGTCTATTTATCCTATCCATGTCCCTCATGATTTTATAGACCTCTTATAAGGTCACCCCTCAGCCTCCGACGTACCAGACAACACAGCAGGAAGGCATTTTAACATTCCAAATTCTGACTGGGACTGCCATAGTGTTCAAGGCTAGGATGGTGAGGAATTTGTTAAATGCATTCTGGAAAATTTTCTTTATCAATACATAGATGAAACTACCAGAGAAGGCACATAACTTGACCTTCTCTTGGGAAATAAGGCAGGGCAATTGACTGAGCAGGGTTTTTGGGACTAGTGATAATAATTCTATTAGTTTTAAAATAGTTATGGAAAAGAAGGCCAGATAAAAGTTGAAGTTCTTAATTGGGGTAAGGAAATTTTGATGGTATGAGACAGGAACTTTCAGAAGTTGATTGGGGGAGGCTGTTTGCAGGCAAAGGGATGACTGGCAAGTGGGAGGCTTTTGAAACTGTAAACACAAGTTCAGAGGCATTATGTTCCTGTGTGAACGGTAAGATTGGTCAGCATAGGGAACCATGGATGAATAAAGAAATTGAGGCTCTGGTCAAGAATAAGAAGGAGTCATATATAAGATAAAGACAACTGGGATCAAGTGAATCTCTTGAAGAGTGTAAGGGGTATAGGGGCAACCTTAAGAGGGAGATCAAGAAGGCAAAAAGGTAAATGAGAGAGCCTTAGTAGATAAGGTTAAGGAAGATCCAAAGAGATTCTATGAGTACATTAAGAGCAAAAGAGTAACGAGGGAAAGAATAGGGCTCCTTAAAGGTCAACAAGGTTGTCAATGTGTGGAACCACAGGAAATAGGAGAGAATAAATGTGCGATATTGTAGTTGGTAAAACAGACAAGAGTAGGATTTGTACAGTTAACGGTGGTGGGCCTGGGTAGTGCTGCAGAGCTGAGAGACCTACGGTTCAGGTACATAGTTCTTTGAAATTTATGCCACAGGGTGGTTAATAAGGCATTTAGCGCACACACCTTCATTGCCCAGACCATTGAGTACAGGAGCTGGGATGTAATGTTGAGGTTGTATAGGATTTTGGGGAGGCCAGTTTTGTATACACTTCTGGTTGTTTTGCTACAGGATGAATATTATTAAATTGGAGAAGGTTCAGAAAACATTTACCAGGATGTTGTCGCAACCAGTGGGTTTGAGTTACAGGGATAAGCTTGGACTTTTTTCACTAAATCATAGGAGGTTGAGGAGTGACCTTACAGAGGTTTATAAAATCATGAGGGGCAGAAGTAAGGTGAATAGCAAAGGTCTTTTCCCTGGGGTGGGGGAGTTCAAAACTAGGGGGCATATTTTTAAGGTCAGAGGAGAAAGATTTAAAAGAGATCTGAGGGGCAACTTTTTCATTCATGGTTTGTATGTGGAATGAACTGCCAGAGGAAGTGGCAGATGCAGGTACAGTTATAACATTAAAAAGACATTTGGACAAAAACATGAAGAAGCCCTTCCTGAAGAAGGGCTTATGCCCGAAACGTCAATTCTCCTGCTCCTTGGATGCTGCCTGCCAGCAACACATTTTCAGCTCTGATCTCCAGCATCTGCAGTCCTCACTTTCTCCTCAAATACATGAATAGGAAAGTTTTAAAGGGATATGGGCCAAATGCCAACATGTAGGACTTGTTTAGTTTGGGAAACTTGGTTCGCATGGACGAGTTGTACTGAAGGGTCTGCTTCCACGTCACATGACTCTCACCCTCAGACCTGGATCACTTTTCTACCTCCCCAAAAGTTGACCCACACGCTTAGACCAACCATCCTTTTTCGCAGCCTTGACCGGGCTATCCTAAGGCTTGATGAGGACTGCTGGATCTACACCTTTAGTCAGCCCTTCACTCCATCAGCGAAAAGTCATTCAGCTTTGAAATCAGGAAGTTCAATATCACAATGAAAGATTCCCTTTCTCTGTCTCTCAACTGTTGAACCCAGCTGAGTATTTCCAGCATCCACCAATAGTTTGATGTGTTGAAATTAGGATATACTGTTTCACTTAACGAAGAACAGAAATGTAGAAGGACAATCACAGAAACTTTTAAGACTGAGATTGACGGACTTTATTTTGAGTGAGAATATTCAGAGATAGGAAGCAAATATTTGAAACTGGAATCAGGGACAGTTCAGCCATAATCGTATTAAATGGTGGAAGAGACTTCAGAAGGTGAATTCTCTGTCCTCTTTTGTCGTGGTACCATATGCTCCAGAGTTTAATTTACTCTTTAACATCTTGCTCCTGCGCCATGCTGTTGACCAAGTCCTGTTGAAGATGACAGCTGTTAACTGGGTCCTGTGAGAAAAGGATCTTGAGCAGCCACTGCTGGATTAAATACTATAAGGATCAGCCCATATGACCAGCTCTGCCTACATCGTCTGTGAGACGGGTCCCCTGGTCACAGTGGCTGTGTCAGGAACTGGCAGCTGAGGTCTCCCAGACAGTGAGCAAAGCGGAGGACTGAAAAACTGTTGAACTTTTAATCTTTTATTTTTCTAGTTTATACTAAGAAGGTCTTTAATGCTAAATGCTATCTTACTACTTTATTTGTTTACTTATTTGATGAAGGTCTGTAATGCTTAACTTTTTAAACTTTGTTTCTTTACTACTTTGCACCTTAAGATGTCTGGTGACATTATACACTTTTCACTCCACTCCACTCCACTCACTCATGAGTGAGTACACATGACAATAAATCTAAATCAAATCTTTTGGAAGAGTAGAGTCTACCATTCTCACTGGGCAATAAATTACAACAAAGAAAGAAATACAGTCTTCCACATCAAGATGTAGAGTACAGGTTTTGACAGTTGATCTGAAAATCTACCTTCAGTCATGAGGTACCAACACTTCAATTTCACTTACGAATACAGATCCCTCCTAAGCCAATCCATGGTTGAGTCTTAAATCTCAGCTGAGCATTCACAATAAGAAATAAATGCCTGTCCATTGGTTTCTGTTTTGTACAGTTCACTGATGACCTCACCCTGTCGGCTGGGCTGAGCTCCAAGACTCAATAATGGACTAGCTCAGCAGGGGTCTGGAGTGGGCACATGGAGGTAATGGGCAAGGACTTAGCTACGGTAAGAACTAGAGGCCAGAAGCCTGGAACACAACTGCAGAGAGGTCCTAGGCTGAATATTTTCCATCAACCTCCACTCGCTGCTTTCTTTCAGAAATTTCTAATCCAAACTGCTAAATTACCCTCAATCCCATGCCTCTGCATTTTCTCCAACAGCCTACCATGTGGAACCTTATCAAAGGCTTTACTGAAGTCCATGTATACCATATCAACTGCCCTACTTTCATCCACATGCTTGGTCACCTTCTCAAAAAACTCAATGAGGTTTGTGAGACATGACCTGCCCTTGATGAAACCATGTTGACTATCTCCAATCAAATTGTTGCTTGCTAGATGATTATAAATCTCATCTCTTATAATCCTTTCCAAAACCTTTCCTACAACAGAAGGAAGGCTTACTGGTCTATAATTACCTGGGTCATCTCTACTACCCTTCTTGAACACGGGCACAACATTTGCAATCCTCCAGTCCTCTGGTACTAAACCTGAAGATAATGATGACTCAAATACCAAAGCCAAAGGCTCTGCTATCTCCTCTCTAGCTTCCCATAGAATCCTTGGATAAATCCCATCCGGCCCAGGGGACTTGTCTACTTTAACTCCTTCTAGAATTGATAACACCTGTTCATAACTAACCTCGATCCTTTCTAGTCTAATATCTCGTACCTCATTCTTCTCCTCTACAATATTCTCCTTTTCCTGAGCGAAAACTGATGAGAAATGTTCATTTAGCACCTCTCCGATCTTCATAGGGTCCACCTTCAACTTTCCACTTCTGTTTTTGACTGGCCCTATTCCTACCCTAGTCATACTCTTATTCCTCATATACCTATAGAAAGCTTTAGGTTCTCCTTTATTCTATTTGCTAAAGACTGCTTGTGTCCTTTCTTTGCTCTTCTTAACGCTCTCTTTAAATCCTTCCAGCTGTACCTCTCCATCGCCTCATCTGAACCATCTTGCCTTATCAACACATAAGCCTCCTTCTTCTGCTTAACAAGAGATGCAATTTCTGTAGTAAACCACGGTTCCCTTACCTTAGCACTTCCTCCCTGCCTGACAGGGACATACCTATCAAGGAGACACAATATCTGTTCCTTAAACCAGCTCCACATTTCCATTGTCTGCATCCCCCACATTTTGCTACCCCATTCGCAAAGGCCTATAAAAAACTCCAAGCAGTGTGACCTCTTCTCTCCTGTTTCTAACCTCAGCCCATACTACCTCAGTAGACGAGTCCTCGTCAAAAGTTCTTTCAGCCACTGTTATACTATCCTTGACTAACAAGGCCACCCTTCCCCCTCTTTTTCTGCCTTGCCTGTTCTTAATGAAAAATCTATACCCTGGAATCTGCAACATCCATTCCTCGCCCTGCTCTATCCATGTCTCCCATTTCCATCTGCAGTTTGCACAGGTGCTGCATTGTGTTGTGGTTCAACAATTTCCCCAATGGTTTCACTGGGGCACAACCACAGGGGAATGTCTACTCTACTTAATACCAGGTCAGGCAGTATCCGAGGAGCAGGAAAATCAACGTTTCGGGCAAAGCCCTTCATCAGGAATCACTGATGAGAAATGTTCGTTTAGCATCCCTCGGATCTCCACAGGGTCCACCTTCAACTTCCCCCTTCTGTCTTTGACTGGCCCTATTCTTACCCTAGCCATACTCTTATTCCTCACATTCCAATATAAAGCATTCCCTTTGAAAGGCTTTTGCCCGAAATGTTGATTTTCCTGCTCCTCGGACGCTGCCTGAACTGCTGTGCTTTTCCAGCACTACTCTAATCTAGACTCTGATTTCCAGCATCTGCAGTCCTCACTTTTGCCTATTTTAAGAATAGTCCCCTAGTCTGAAAAACCAGCGGCATGTAAGTTCAGAGCTTCCCTTACTTAATCACTCGAAAGGAAGGGCGAGTACTATAGGTATTTCCTAGGAATCAGGGATGTAGCAAGTTGTTTTATACACTGGGAAGATGTGGCCTTGACAGTTGTAACCACCTCTTCTGTAGCTTGAAGGGTAACGTCACACATTGACTTCAACATTTCTCCTCAGCTTTGAGTGAGGTGAAGGGAGACTGGCCTAGAGAATGCTGCTTTGTGAACTGGATAAGCTGTATCAGGAGGGTAAGAACGTCAGGCAAGTTCTCTAACATCGCTGACATCAGCTGAGGCCCATGAAGCAGCACAGTCAACACTCAACATCAAAGAAACCTGTGACTGAAACTCTTTGAGTTAGTGGTCTGCATTTTCATTTGTAACACAAGTGTCCATCCCTCCCACTACCCATACCATGAAGGAAGAAAATTCCATGTGAAATAAAAAAAAGCTCCAATATATTTAAGGATTTCTTTTGTACACAAGCAGTCACTACGTGTAGTTACAATTTAAATTTACAGCACTTTGAGATGACAATGCACAGAGCCATGAGGAAATGTTCCTATTTTATACATACACATACTGTACAGGTGGTGAAGAATTTGCAATGTGAAAGCACAGTTTTAACATTATGTTTGTGAACACGAGACTTGGCTTTTCAAATCACTCTAATGTTGACCAAATTTAGGATTTTGAGCATCAGATGTCCTAGGCAGGCAGCCACATTGATCGTAATAATACTGATTGGATTGCAGGAGCTGTACTGCCAAAGTAAACTAAGGCCAGATGAACATGCTTCTTCAGATGTTTCAGAGAGGTTGAGCTCACCCTGGAAGAGGGTTGAGCAGTCACTGGAATCAGCCATTTCACGCAGTGTGACCTGTTCTCCTGCTTTACGATATCAGTCAGCCAGAGGCAATAGCATCCCCCTTCATTCTGCACAGTTAAAGTGACCTTCCTGAGAACCAATGAACCTCCCCACACCCTCCCCCATCCACCCCCTACAGTGTGATCTGTCAAAGTGACATGGGGAAGGCAGAAGGACCACTGGCCGTCCCACTAATGGCACTGAAAACATGCAGAGAGCTCCTCAGCTGGCACTTCAAGTCGTCTTCTGTCAAAATCTTGAGAGAGGGAAAAAACGGAAAGTTTGTGGTTACTCAGGATGGAATTAACATTGCAAACCAAACAAGATCAACATGGCATCAAAGTTATATCTCGCAAATGATTCCTTCACAAGGGGCAAGGATTTGGATAGAATCCCAACAGTGCAGAGAGGGGCCATTTGGCCCTTAGAATTTGCACTGGCCCTATGAAGGGCACTCCCCCATCCACGCATTTCCCTTGACTAATCCACCTAGACTGTACATCCTTGAAAACTATAGGACAATTTAGCATGTTCGACTGAATATGTTTGGGCTGTGGGAGGAGACCGGACCATCAGGAGGAAGCCCACGCAGACACAGGGAGAATGTGAAAACTCCACACAGACAGTTGCCTGAAGACTGGAATCGAACCCGGGTCTCTAGCGTTGTGAGGCAGCAGTGCTAACCACTGAGATTTAACTGCTACTTGAATCAAATTATGAATTGAGGTTCCAGGTCAATTTCATATGAACTTGGGACACGTGGTGTGATGAAAGAGAAGGAACCATAGCCCAGCTAGACCTCAGGACTTGCTCTCAGTGGGGACTGAACAATGCTGAGCACCCTTCACATTATTTACTGAAAGGTTAACACACACACATATGCAGATACAGAGATATTTTATTCCAGTGAGGGAACACTGGAATGGTTGAGAATTAGGGTTAGGTGTAAAGTCAGGGCTAGTGGGGGGAGAGGGGTGGATGGAGAGAGAGAGAGAGACAGACAGAGAGATGGAGAGACAACTGCACATTTGAAGGTTCTTTCTATCTATGGATAAGCAGAGCACATAGGCAGCAAGTGTCCAAATCTCCCTCTCAAGGTTTTACATCAACTCATGTTTAGTTTTGAACTATACTCTGAAGTGCATTTACCTATCAAGGCCTTCATCACTTCAAAGCAAGCATGAAACGGAAAGAGCAAAATGTTAGTCAACATCACCCACTGGAAACAGTTGGACAAAAAATGGAAAGGCTATCAAGTACACCTAATGATCACTGCAAATGCAAAGCTGCAGAAATGGCAGTGGACCATCCAGCCCGTCAGTCTGGTTCTACCATTCAAACAGATGTGGGTGATCTGCACTTCAATTACAATGACCCCAACCATTGCACCATACACAATTCTTGAGTGTAGTTTGTCTTCAAAAGCATTTTCTCTGAATATTGTCCAATTTGGACAGAACCTCGTTGCAAGTGGCTGGAGTTAAATTAATGTTCTGTGTTAATTCAAAGCTTACTCATACTTCTTGACAGATTGCCAGCTGGTGCTACAACCATTTGAATGCACATCAGGAAGCTAATTGTTAGTATTTCTGCTTTTTGATATGTTGAGCCGGCACACCAAAACATTGGAGGCAGTGAATGCCTTCTGTAAGAGACGTCCCCAGGAACCAACACTTCTTTTTTGTCAAATTGCACTGCAGTCTCACACCATCACAAATATGAGCAGTGGGGAATATATTGAGGATTATCACACCCCAGTTGTTTGACTGGACCAGCTCAGTCAACACTTTGGCTCAAAGAACAGCAGACAGGATGAATGAATGTAACACACTCTCTGATCCCTCTGAACCTCTCATATCGTCTAGCAGGTCCAAACTGAGGTATGTGATAATGCATTCCCCCACATATCTGGATGGCTGAAGTCAGGAGAAAGTTCGTTATTATCCGGGATAACGCAGTTTGTGTAGCTGCCTTTACCGCTGTTGATCTCAAGTACATTTACTGGCAGTGGCCTGTTGCAATTAATCAAAATCATTTTAGCACCTGTCTCTAGACAGAAATGTTGGAGAACCACCACAGGTCAAGTTTCCCTCCAAGTCGTACATAATCTTGACTTGCGTGTACATCTCTTTGTTCCTCATCACCAGGTCAACATCATGGAACAAGCTCCCTAACAGCACTTTGCCTTATTAAAGTCCATGTGTTGCAAGTACAGCCAGTTCGCCACCACCTTCTAAAGGCAACAAGGCATGATCAATAAATGCCTCTAGTTCCATCACAACTAATTAAAAAGATGTTCTCATGCTACCTTTAACAAATCAGAGGCTTATTGTTTCAAGAGCCACATCATTGCCTTGTTAATTCAAGTTTGTAATTATTAACTACTTAGCTCATCAAGTCAAGATTATGTGCGACTTGGAGGGAAACTTGGCCTGTGGTGGTTCTCCAACATTTCTGTCTACTTAGCCCTTCCTGAAGAAGGGCTTATGCCCAAAACGTCGATTCTCCTGTTCCTTGGATGCTGCCTGACCTGCTGCGCTTTTCCAGCAACACATTTTCAGCTACTTTGCTCATCAGCCTGGTTTAAATTTCAGGTTTCCTTCCAATAGATTTTGAGAACAGTTTTCTTTTAAACATTCAACACACGTTACATAAAATGGGCCAGGTAAATATTTGGGAATAAATTTTTACATAGTATCCAATTTCACTGAACAAATGCAGTACTGTCATCAGATCAAAACACTGCACAAACAGAGGTAGATGCAAAGGTTTATCTGTAAGGCTATTGTTCAGGAAGCAGGGGATTTCAGCAACAATCCACCAATCAGCAGCTGCTTTGCATTGCCAAAATCCATCCTTAAGAGTTCGGAGTTTAAGCAAACAAAGTCTCTTGTAATGTAGTGGTAGCATTCCTAACTCTGTTCCAGTCAGGCTCAAGTGCTACCTGCTTCAGAGGTGTGTGATAACATCTCTGATCCAGTTGATTTAAAAATATCTAAGCGGGCAGATTGGCAGCATAGTGATAATGTCACTGGACTAAGTAACCAGAGACCCAGGCTCATGCTCCGGGAATGCTGGTCCAAATCCCACTATTGCAGTTAGTGGAAACGGAATTCAATTAATAAATCTGGAATTGAAAGTGATGGTGACTAGATTTATTCAAGTCTAGTTCACTTATGTCTTTTAGTAAGACATAAGAGCACAGGTAGGCCATTCAAGCCATCTACTTAGCCATTCAATGATCTGATAATCCTCAACTCCACTTTCCTGCCTTACCCCCATAACCCTTGATTCCCTGACTGATTAATAATGAGCCTGTCTTTCTCAGCCTTACATAAACTTAGCATTGATGGCGCTCTGGGGTAAAATAAAATCTCATACAGGTATCCCTTGTTTTTCTGAACTTTGCTTTCCTGAACTTTGCTTTTATGAAAGACCTACAATAGTACCTGCTTTAGCTAACCAAAAGAAATCCGAAGAGGATTTTCGCCTTTACAAAAAAAAAGGTGAAAATTTTTCCCATATAAATTAATGCTTCTTCACTTTATGCCATTTCGGCTTACAAAATGTTTCACTGGAATGCTCTACTTTCGGATAGCGGGGGATACCTGCACTGACTATCTTTTGAAATGAGAAATTACTCCCCATCTCTGCCTTAATAGGCAACATCTTACTCTGGTGGTGGTTGGGAGGGTGAGGTGCACTTCCGGGTGGGTCCCAGTTCAGAGAGTTGGTTCAGACATGATGGGCTAAATGGTCTCTATCTGCACTGTTGGGATTCCATGATGTAAGGTTTTGCTCAGGACCTTCAGACAGTGACTTTCACAGCTTAGGTCCTTGGCAGCTTAAGGCAAGGCTTCAAATGTTGGAGCGATTAAAATCATTACACTGAAGAATTTGAGGATCACCAGTGTGCTGAAGGACTGCACAAGGTACAAAAGGATGAAGATGGATAATGCCAATACCAAATTTGAAAACAAAGATGAAAGTTTAAATTCTGAGTACTGCTTAGTTATAAGCCAGTGAGCACAGGGATGATGGATGAATGGGACTTTGTGAAATCATAGAAATCATGGAATCCTTACAGTATGGAAACACGTCCTTCAACCCAACAAGTCCACACCGACCCTCCGAAGAGTATCCCATCCAGACCCATTCCCCTACCCTATTACTCTACATTTCCCATAACTAATGCACCTAATCTACACATTCCTGAACACTATGGGCAATTTAGCATGGCCAATTCACCTAACCTGCACATCTTTGAAGTGTGGGAGGAAACTGGAGTACCCGGAAGAAACTCACGGAGATATGGAGAGAATGCCCACACAGACAGTTGCCCGAGGCTGGAATCGAGCCTGGGTCCCTAAGGCAGAAGTGCTAACCACTGAGCCAATGCACCGCCCAAACTGTTTGGATGAACTCAAGTTTATAGTGGGTAGAACATAAGAAGTAGAATGTAACTAGTGATACAATCTTTAAGACTGGAGGTAACAAAGGGGTGAGTGAGAGCTTGAGCAGATCAGCTGGGTATGAAGTAGGGCTGCATGATTGCTACAAGGTAGAAGGAGGCCATTCAGCCCATTGTACCTGCACCTTTTCTCCAAATGAGCAATTTACGTGCTGGGATTCTTTGTTTATCCCTGAATCCCTGCATGTTGGAGGGAATTACAATAGCAGTCTTAGATATGGCACAGATATGTGGCCCAAAGGTCAACATGGGGGCAAACATGACACTGAGGCTGAAACCAATCTGGGTCAGTATCAGATAATTGCCAGAGAGGTGGGTAGGTGTCAGTGACTGAGGAACAGAGCTTTTGGAGACAATGGCTTCAGGTTTCTCAATAACTGAACGTGAAACTTATGCTCTTTTGATCGTGGATGTCAAATAAGATTGATAATAGTAACAGGGTCAATAACCAGATTGAAGTTTTTTTCAGAAATATGTGGAATGTGGGTGTTGCTAGCTGGAAAGTAGTTATGTGCTTTACTTCACTGGCCTGCAGAAGTGGTGGGGAGCTGCCTCCAATAGTGCTGCAGTCTCCTACTCCCAGAATGTTGCTGGGAGGCTATTGACCAAAGAATGAAGGACAGGGATGAGGAGAGTTTTTAAAAAAATGTTTGGCTACACATTCCCTGAAAGAGTGGTTAAAGCTGTCTGAATAGCAAGGAACTCATAAGACATACAAGAAGATGTAGCTTTGCTAAATTGAAACTCTCAGCAGTGCAGCTAGCTCTTGAAGTGGTGAAAGAAATGAAATTCCTGGAACACAGGCAGGGTCAGGCTAGAGAAGTCAATTTTGGAGAACTAACAAAGACACAGTGCTACGAGCTTTCTTTCCTTCTTTTTTGACCCATTTCCTTTTGATGTTTGACCTCAGTCATCAATAAGATTGCAAGACCCTTCACCTTTTGTGGCTTGCAACAGTTCCTGTTCCTTCAACTGCATCCTCAAAATGCATTGCTCTTTTCTCAGTTCCTGATTTTTGTTACAATTATCACACTGGACATGTTTCTGAAGCAAATCTTGAATTCTGTCTTTCACATGGCCAGCTTTGATTTCTTCCCTTCTGTCTTTCTCCACTAATTTCCCTCACTTTCCTTTTGCCTTGTGTTCACATTTTCAATCTCTCGCTTAACCTTGCTTTTTTCTCTCATCCTCTGTCCAGACCTTAATCGCTCACTCCTCTCTCACAACCACCAATGAAAATGCCGAGCCTTGACCAAATAATGAGTGGTTTGCTCCATGATAATTGCGTCTGAAAAACCTCACTGTGACTAAAAATAAATAATTTGGAGAGGTATGGAGTTTTAGCCAAAGAACAAAATTAAGTTGCACACTTTATAAAAGAGTCAACGAATGCGTTGCTGGAAAAGCACAGGAGGTCAGGCAGCATCCAAAGAGCAGGAGAATCGATGTTTCAAGCATAAGCCCTTAATCAGGAATTTATAAAAGACTCAATTTTTTAAATGCTTGAACCCTCCTATTTACAGCGTCTGCCTTAATGCCTCAATCTTCATTGCACTCTCTATATTGGGATTTAAATGTGCTATTTCCTACTTTGGTGCCTGTGAGAATTCTTTAATTTTATTGGGTCAGTAAGCCAGTCAGCTGGTGGCCCTATAGCTGGACTTGACAAATCCTCTGCAGAAGGTGCAAAATTCAAAGTGACGTCACGATGGAAAAAGTTCGCATTTCGGAGCCTGCGGAAACATTGAGAGTTGTCTTACTTAAAGTCAACAGGCAACGCAGCTCCTTTGTGAATGAATGTAAGTCCATCCCAACGTGAAGAGGAGGGAATTTTGTTAGTCAGGTAACATCAACAGCCTGGAGAGAGAACAAATAAAGAGGACCCCATCTCTGATACTTTCACTATGCATCTCTCCTAAACACCTTGAGGCTTTTGATAAGGCCAGCTGTTCAAAAACTCATTCCAGAGAGAGTTGAAGATCTTATTTGAAGTAATTATAAATTATACAAATGGGATACAGTTCTCTTGGGTCACATGTTCACAGAAGTCTGGAATCACTGACCTGTTCGTGGGTGATTTCTGATAATTCCTTCACCATGTCTTTGAAGTTTGCCTTTAACCCTTCGTGATACTCTATCTGATCCTCCTTGATCAGCCGCTCGTTCAAATCCAGAGCCAGGCTGCAGACTGAAACAAACTCCCTGTTTGCAATTCAGGAAGAAGACCTGCTTTAGTACTCTATACAGAATTTTAGACAGCATTATTTTTTTAACAGCACAGAGTAGACCAAGCAGTCCATCCTGACTGCACTTAGTCATTGCCAAAGTAATTAAATTATTGGGAGAAAGCGAGGACTGCTCCTCGGATGCTCCCTGACCTGCTGTGATTTTCCAAAGTCACACTAATTAAATTATTGCTCAACTCTCTCTGTGGCCCACGTTTTAATTTGTTTCAAATATTTACATCAAGTGTCATACAGTAAGGAAACAGACCTTTGGTCTAACTCAACCACGCTGACCAGACATTCCAATCTGACCTAGTCTCATTTCCCAGCATTTGGCCCATATGTCTCCAAATCCTTCCTATTTATGTAGTCATCCAAATGCCATTTAATTATTATAACTGTACCAGCCTCCACCACTTCCTCTGGCAGCTCGTGAAAAAGTTGCCCATCAGGTCCAATTTAAATCTTTCTTCTCACCTTAAAAATATATCCTCTAGTTTTGAACTCCCAAACCCTAGGGCAAAGATCTATTTGACATTCACCTTATCCCATGCCCCTCATGATTTTATAAATCTCTATAAGGTCACCAAAACTGCAGGGCAAAAAGTCCCAACCGAGGGAGCGGCACTGTGGCTCAGTAGCTAGCACTGCTGCCTCAAAGCACCAGGGTCCCAGGTTCGATTCCAGCCTCGAGTGACTGCTTGTGTGGAGTTTGCACATTCTCCCAGTGTTTGTGTGGGTTTCCTCCGGGTGCTCCGGTTTCCTCCCACAGTCCAAAGATGTACAGGTCAGGTGAATTGGCCATACTAAATTGCCCACAGTGTTAGGTGCATTAGTCAGAGGGACATGGGTCTGGATGGGTTACTCTTCAGAGGGTCGGTGTGGAGTTGTTGGGCCGAAGGGCCTGTTTCCACACTGCAGGGAATCTAATCTATCCAGTTTCTCCTTACAATTCAAACCCTCCAGCCTTGATAACATCCCTGTAAATCTTTTTTGCACCCTTTTCAGTTTAACAACATCTTCTGACAATAGGGCAACCAGAATTGTATGCAGTACTCCAAATGTAGCCTCACCAATGTCTTATACAGCCCTAACATGGCATCCCAGCTCCTGTACTCAATGCTCTGACTGATTAATGCAAGAGTGCCAAATGCTGCCTTCACCACCCTGTCTAGCTGTGATGCCATTTTAAGAAACTATGTACTAGCCATAGGTATCCCTTGGGCCCTACCACTAACAGTGTAATTTCTGCCCCGGTTTGACTTACCAAAATGCAACACCTCGCATTTATCTAAATTAAACTCCATCTGCCATTCCTCAGCCCACTGGCCCAGTTGATCAAGATCTCATTATACTGTTAAATGATCATCTTCGCTTTCCACTCCACCACCAATTCTGATGTCATCCGCAAAACTACTCACCATACCTTCTATGTTTGCACCCAAATTGTTTATATAAATGATGAATAACAGTGGACCCAACACTAATCCTTGTGGCACACTGCTGATCACAAGCCTCCAGTCTGAACAACAATCCTCTACCACCGTCCTCTGTCTCCTACTGTCAAACCAATTTTGTAACCAGTTGGCTAGCTCTCCGTGGATCCCATGTGATCTAACCTTACAAATCAGTCCACCATTCAGAATCTTTGTCAAGGTCTTACTGAAGTCCATGCAGACAACACCTACCGCTCTGCTCTCATTGATCTTCTTGGTCATTTCTTCATAAAACTCAATTGAGTTTGAGAGACACTTTTTAAAAATTCATTAACAGGATGGGGGTGTTGCGTGCTAGGACAGCATTTATTGCTCTCCCCTAATTGCCCAGAAGGCAGTTGAGAGTCAATCACATTGCTGTGGGTCTGGAGCCGCAGGTAGGTCAGACCCGGTCAAGACAGCAGATTTCCCTCCCTGAAGGACATTAGATAATAGACAATAGAAAATAGGTACAGGCATAGGCCATTCTGCCCTTCGAGCCTGCACCACCATTTAATATGATCTTGGCTGATCATCCTTAATCAGTATCCTGTTCCCTGCCTTATCTCCATAACCCTTGAGAGCTCTATCCAACTCTTTGTTAAATGAATCCAGAGACTGAGCCTCCACTGCCCTCTGGGGCAGAGCATTGCACGCAGCCACCACTCTCTGGGTGAAGATGTTTCTCCTCATCTCTGTCCTAAATGGTCTACCCCGTATTTTTAAGCTGGAGACCAGAACTGCACACAATACTCCAGGTGTGGTCTCACCAGGGCCCTGTACAGCTACATTTACCCACATTAAACTGCATATGCTATGCATCTGACCACTTATCTAACCTGGGAGGAGAAAGTGAGGTCTGCAGATGCTGGAGATCAAAGTTGAAACTTTATTGCTGGAACAGCACAGCAGGTCAGGCAGCATCCAGGGAACAGGAGATTCGACGTTTCGGGCACAGGCCCTTCTTCAGGAACCTGAAGAAGGGCCTGTGCCCGAAACGTCGAATCTCCTGTTCCCTGGATGCTGCCTGACCTGCTGTGCTGTTCCAGCAATAAAGTTTCAACACTTATCTAACCTGTCCAGGTCACCCCGTCCAGGTCACATTAGTGAACCAGATGGGTTTTTCCAACAATTATCCAACAATTGACAATAGATTCATGGTCATCAGAAGACTCTAAATTCTAGATTTTTTAAATTAAATTGAAATTCAACTATGTGCCATGGCAGGATTTGAACTAAGGTCCCCAGAACATTACTTGTTTCTCTGCATTTCTGATGTATAAAGCCATACTGACCATTCCTAACTGGTCCTTGCCTTTCCAAATGCATGTAGATTCCGTCTCTGAGAATTCTCTCCAACAACTTGCACACCACTGACATTAGGCTCACCAGTCTGTAGTTTCCTGGTTTTTCCTTGCAGTCTTTCTTAAATAATGACACAACATTAACCACCCTCCAGTCTTCCAGAATCTCACCCGTGGCTATTGATAAACAAGTGTCTCCGTTAGCGGCCCTGCAATTTCTTTGCTGGTTTCCCAGAGTTCTGGGAAACACCTGATCAGGTCCCAGGGATTCATCTACCTTTATGCATAGTAAGACCTCCAGTACCTCCTCTTCTGTAATGTGGACTCTTTTCAATATATCACCATTTATTTCACTGAGTTCCCCAGTTTTCATGTCTTTCTACACAGTGAAATATTTGTTTAGGATCTCACCCATCTCCTTGTTGATGGCCTTGTTGATCATTAAGGGGCCCAATTCTCTCTTGACTTACTCTTTTACCCTTAATGTATTTGTAGAATTTCTTTGGACTTTCCTTAACGTTACCTGCCAAAATATCTCATTTCCCCTTTCTGCCCTCCTGATTTCCCTCTTAGGTGTACTCCTACACCCTCTATTCTTCTTAAGGAATTCACTTGATCCCAACTGTCTGCACATGATGCATGCCTCCTTCTTTTTCTTGCTTAGAGCCTCAATATCTCTAGTCATCCAGTATAGTCTACTCCTGCCTGCCTTGCCCTTCACACTAACAGGAACATGTTGGCCCTGAACTTCCATTAATTCACTTTTGAAAGGGAGAGGAGAGTGAGGGAAAATGGGAGGAGGTGGGGGAAAATGAGAGGAGAGTGTAGTGAATCGGGAGAAGGAAAAGAGAAGGGTGTGGGGGAGGAAGTAGAGGGAGCGGAAAAGCTGGTGAGAGATTTGAGGAAGTGCAAGGGAGAATAGGAGGAGGCTGGGGATGGCAGAGGGGAAGAGAGTGAAGGAGAAGTAAAGACTTGACATGAAGCAACTGATTGAGGAGATTACATGATGTACTGTTCACACGTTTCATTATTTGCTAATGAAATAAACAGAAAACAATTTTCACAACAGGCAGAATTTAGAAACCTCCCAATGAGAGCTCTTGTAACAATCGAAAGCGTGTGCAAGATCTGTTTGCTTTTAATTACAAATAAGACCTTACATATATGAACACAGAATAACATTAACGAGTCAATTGTAAAGCTAGATTAATACAGTGATCTTGGCCAAAAGCGCAACATTTTAATTCTCTCACCGAAATATTTCCTTCAGCTGCTTCACTTTCTTTGTTGGTAGTTTACTTGATTTACTGTCATCCAGGAATGCTCGTGCATAGGCCAATGGACCTGCATTCACCTACAACAGATTGGAGGTTAAAAACACATATTATTTTCAATGCATTCACACTAACAAGAAGCCCTCAAGCCTGCTCTGCCCTTTGGTAAAATCATGACTGATGTCAAATTACATTCCTCTTCCTTTTGGACGTCAGGGAAAAAAAGACGGAAGCAATGATTTTGTGCAGGTAAGCCATTGTTTTTGTACAGTCATACCAGATCTCTGCCCAACTTGAACATGGAAATTATGTTGATAGTTGAGCTCATTAGAATTGTGGAGTTTTGAAATCCTGATTTTGCAAGATCACTAATGTTTACAAATGAACTTTCACACAATTATAGGTGGGACAGAATGTCGGGTATTTCACAGTTTTCAAATTGGAAGCAAGTAGCAGTATGGTCACCCTTGAGTTAGATGCTATGTTCACACCAGGATGTGGTGTAAAGATAGGTGGAGAAAATAAGGAGAAACTTGCGGTCATATTGTCATTTTCACAACTCTGATGTCTCAAAGTACACCACCTGATGAAGGAGCGTGGCTCCGAAAGCTAGTGTGCTTCCAATTAAACCTGTTGGACTATAACCTGGTGTTGTGTGATTTTTATAACTTTTAACAGGCAATGGTTTTGAAGTGGAGTGACCAAAGCGCTAAAGAGCGGCCAATATGTGCACAGCAAGTTGGAAGGAAATAACAAGTGGACCATGGTATTTGCCGAGGTATAAACATCAGCCAGGATACTAGGGAGAGATCCCATGTCTTCTTTGAGTAATGTCAGGGGACCTTTTATGTCCTCCAGAAGTCACACGGGACATTGGCTCAACACCTTCACTTAGAGATGGCACCTAGGAGCAGTGCAGCACTCCCACAATACTGGGTGGCTGCTTCAACCTTGAATCCATAGGAAGGTTTCTGGACTTGGTTAATTAATTTCCGATCTTCTGGCGCAGAGGTGAAAATGTTCCCAGTGAACAAAGGCTGGTACCACTGAAAAGGCAAGATGATATTGGCAGCACTGAGGGAACTAGAGCTATAGGGATAAACATTGATAAAGATACTTTATTGAATAGAAAGGGCCACATACTGCAGGGGTCTTGGAATTTGCCACTGAGAACGACTGAATGACTGAGACTGGTATGACCACATATTTCAGATGGTTACCTCTGGATACGAGGTCGGCTTTTCAGTAGAACTTCTTAGTTGTATAGAATTTACTACATGGAAGCTTGTTTAGCAAGTTGCCCTTTAATGTACATCATTGCTTTATCTTCACAAATTTCCAGATAGTTTTTGCTTCAATTAGAAATATGCAGCACATGGGATGAAGGCAGCAGAGATGAATGCAATTGATCACCAATCTTTTTGAACCTTTTGCCATTTACTTTAAGGTTGCCCTGTTTGTTAAATCAGACATGAATCAGAAAAGGCAGCAAAACAAAGTGAAGGCAAGGCTGAGCTGTACACACTGAACTTCAACCCAGCTCCCCTCCAATGTCACCTCTGACTCTCTCTCAGTTCCTCCATCATTTTTGCCCTCACTAAACACAATTTTTCCGGTGTCCTTACAATGTTGTATGTTTTGAGCAATTTGGCCTGGAAGGGATTTTTGCTTGTATCGCATGTTCGGAAAAGATTTACAAGGAAGTTACCAGGGTTGGAGTGTTTGAGCTACAGGGAGAGGCTGAGTAGGCTGGGGCTGTTTTCCCTGAAGCATCAGAGGCTGCGTGGTGACCTTACAGAGATTTATAAAATTATGACGGGCAAGCATAGGATAAATAGACTCCCTGGGTTGGGGAAGTCCAGAACTAGAGGGCATAGGTTTAGGCGAGAGGGGAAAAATTTGAATGGGCAAATTTTTCACGCAGAGTGGTGTGTTTATGGAATGAGCTGCTAAAGGAAATGGTGGAGGCTGGTACAATTACAACACTTAAAAGGCATCTGGATAGGTATACGAATAGGAAGAATAGGAAATTTATCTGGACCAACTCTGACACCTCCCTCCCCTTCCTAGACCTCTCCATCTCCATTAATGCCGACCAACTTGACACTGACATTTTTTACAAACCCACTGACTCCCACAGCTACCTGGATTACACCTCTTCCCACCCTACCTCTTGCAAAAATGCCATCCCGTATTCCCAATTCCT
>NC_057724.1:5496340-5498916 GCF_004010195.1 Chiloscyllium plagiosum
TACCTGCCTATCTCCTTTTCCACCTATCCACTCCACCTTCTCCTCCCTGACCTATCACCTTCATCCCCTCCCCCACTTAACTATTGTACTCCATGCTACTTTTCTCCCCACCCCCACCCTCCTCTAGCTTATCTCTCCACGCTTCAGGCTCTCTGCCTTTCGAAACGTCGATTTTGCTGCTCCTCGGATGCTGCCTGAACTGCTGTGCTCTTCCAGCACCACTAATCCAAAATCTGGTTTCCAGCATCTGCAGTCATTGTTTTTACCTGTATGAATAGGAAGGGTTTAGAGGGATGTGGGCCAAGTGCTGGCAAATGGGACTAGATTAGTTTAGGATATCTGGTAGCATGGACGAGTTGGACCGAAGGGTCTGTTTCCATGCTGTACATCTCTATGACTCCATAGGTACGAGTTAGAAAACAGTTCAAGCACTATTTACTTGTGGCAAGAAGCCAAGGAGACAAAACTAAGGCTGCCTTGAAGTTCTGCTCTTCCCAAGATGTATGCTCTTTCCCAAAAGATTGCTGTTACACGGTCAGACACAAGGACTGAAAGGATGCACCAAAGAAACTCAAGAGACACACAAAGACATTGCCATGGTTACCACTGGATGTACCTGGTTTGAGCTTTAAGCGGCACTTGTCAAAGTGAACTTATGGGGTGCTTTGGACCACAGGAATAGGTCAGGTTTCCTCGTCTTTCTAAAGGTAGTGAGGGTTTGGATCTATCTGAGACACTCAGGGAGGTCTCGGTTTTAAATGCAGTCCCAGTCAGCTCTCACCTGCACAGAAACGCAGCCTTGGAGTTTGAGCTGCAGTTGGATCATGTCAAGGCCGTTTGACGTGCACAGCTTCCGCAATTCAGTCGTGCGATCGTTCATCTCGTCGATCGCAACATCAATGGGCTTCAGTTCGACCTGGTGCTCATACATAACCGCAATCCTCTTCTTCACATACGGGAAGGAGTGCATTGCTGGAGGTGATTAATTATCAACAGCCAAGTGGTTAAGGAACTAGGCATCAAGCACTCAACAGGGTACAACAGCAGGAGAGATGGCAATAGATAAACTTCAACCTTCACTGCATGCTTGGGGAGTTGGGGGGGAACGGAGGTGGGGGGATGGATGGAGGCAGGAGCAGGACAAATACTAACCCAGTTGAGCATCTGCCTCCTCGTTTATGTGAAGTCCTGGAGTGGGACAATTGAAATATTCATATTAACAGTGGCTTGCAATCAAACTAGGCCGAGGCTTAAGAGCATGTACAAAACACTGGTTCAGCCTCAACTGCAGTACTGCAATCAGATCTGGGTGTCGCAATTTAGGAGGAATGTGAAGACAGTAGACAGAGTACAGAAAAAAAATTCACGTGAATGGTTCCAGGGATGAGGAACCTGTATTGACAGTTCATGCTTAACTTTTAACTTTGTTCCTGATTTCTTTCAACCTTATTCTTATGTTTTTGTACCTAGGTACTTGTACTTAGGATGGCACCGTGTGTGGCAACATTGAAAACTTTTCACTGTACGCCTGTACTTTTGTACTTGAGTACATGTGACAATAAATCTAATCTAAGATTGGAGAAGTCAGAATTGGTCTCTTTGAAGAAGAGAAGATCATGAGGGGATCTGTTTGAGGTGTTTAAAAACATGAGGGGCCTGGAATGAGTCAACAAAGAGAAACCATTCCCAGTGAGGAAAAGATGGAGAATGAGGACACAGATTTGATGTAATTGGTGAAAGAAGCATTTGGAAGCATGAGGAAACACTTTGTTTTTTCACCGAGCGAATGGTTTACATTTGGAATGCTCTGTTTGAATATGGGGCGGAGGAGGATTCAAGAGGGAATTGGTCATTATCTGAAAAGCAAAAATGTGCAGAGTCATGGAGAGAGGCTAGGAGTGAAACTTGGTGAATAGCTCCATCAGGGAGTTAGAGCAGACACAATGGATCAAATATCCAAGGAGCAGGAAAATCGATGTTATGGGCAACATTGGGTATACCGCAGCCATTCCACAGTTTTATGCAAAGTGATCAGTGGGATTATTTCTGAATTTTTTTTATTTGGAATGTTGGAGCATGCATTATAGAACATAGAACATAGAACATAGAAGAATACAGCGCAGTACAGGCCCTTCGGCCCTCGATGTTGCGCCCATCCAAGCCCCACTAACCTACACTAGCCCACTATCCTCCATATGCCTATCCAATGCCCGCTTAAATGTCCATAATGAGGGAGAGTCCACCACTGCTACTGGCAGGGCATTCCATGAACTCACGACTCGCTGAGTAAAGAACCTACCCCTAACATCTGTCCTATACCTACCCCCCCTTAATTTAAAGCTATGCCCCCTTGGAAAAAGATTCTCACTGTCGACCCTATCTAAACCCCTAATCATCTTATACACCTCTATCAAGTCACCCCTAAACCTTCTTTTCCCCAATGAAAACAACCGCAAGTGCCTCAGCCTTTCCTCATACAATCTTCCTACCATAATGGCAACATCCTGGTAAACCTCCTCTGCACCAGTTCCAGTGCCTCCACATCCTTCCTAGAGTATGGCGACCAAAACTGCACA
>NC_057724.1:5500725-5525844 GCF_004010195.1 Chiloscyllium plagiosum
CTGACGGGTACATCCTTATCAAGGACACTCAATAGTTGCTCCTTGAACAAGCTCCACATATCAGTTACGCCCTTGTCTTGAAGCTTACTTTTCCAAGCCACACATCCTAAGTCATGCCTCACAGCATCATAATTTCCCTGCCTCCAGCTATAACTCTTGCCCTGTAGTGCACACTTATCCCTCTCCATCACTAGAGTAAAAGTCACCGAATTGTGGTCACTGTCCCCAAAGTGCTCACCTACCTCTAATTCTAACACGTGGCCTGGTTCATTACCCAGAGCCAAATCCAGTATGGCCTCACCTCTTGTTGGCCTATCTACATATTGTGTCATTACTCCTATCTCGGTTTGTTTTCTGTGTATCGCTTACATCCAGAAGCCTGGCCTTACTTGTTAGAATTGTTCGCCTTTTGCATTGTTCCTCGACACCCCCTTGCTTCTTCCCCGATAACGTGTATGGAGTCTCGAAAACAAATCGTGTGATGTTGTGGTTCCTTTCGAAATGAGTCTTCCTTTCAGACAGTTCTTTCTCATCAAAGTAGGGACTGACAAAAGTGACCTGAATATATGCAAATTTCTGGTCCAGGCTTTTTGTATTTACCTAAAAAGTAAAAGAAAATTTAAAGACCAAATGGAGGTTTATAAAGATAGGGATATACTGAAACAAAACAAAACCTGGACATATCCTAGTAGACCTCAACAGTTTCAGAACTCTCCTCTTGTAAACGTATGAACTAGGAGCAGGACTAGGCTATTCTGCCATTCAATAAGATCATGACTGATCAGTTTGTGTTTCAAATTTCATATTTCCATCTACCTTCCCCTCTCCCCAACCACAATAACTTTTGATTTCTCTTTATAACAAAAACGTGTCAATCTCTGCCTTACGTATGTTCAATGACTCCGCCACTGGACCTCTGCCTCAGAAGGCGATAAAGTCACACAACGCGCTCAAAACAAAAATCTCCATCTTGTCAAGATCATTTCAGGATCTGAATTTCAATCAAATCATCCTTTCCTGTAAACTCCGATCGATCCAAGTTCAGTCTATCCAACCTTTGTTCGTAAGGCAACTCCCACTCCTTCCAGGTATCAATCGTGTAAGTGCCCTCTGAACTGTCTCTGACGTAGTTACATTCTTCCTGAAATAAGTGGACCAAACCGTAAGCAACAATTGCCTAGTTTTGGATTTCTCTGTCTCCACCCCATCAAATGAGGCTAACGTTAGAGACATCCATTAGGTCACCTTTCTCTTGTCCAGGGGTCTCACTGCGCCAGGTCAATCTAGTCTTGCCAAGGCCTAGTATAATTGAAATATAGCTTCCTTACTTTTATAAAACAAAGAATTCGCTGAAGATCTGAAACAAAGACAGAAGTTGCTGGAGAAACTTTGGTGAGGAAGCAGAGTTAATGCTTCGGGTCCAGTGACCCTTGTCAGAACTCAGCTTCCTGTTTTATTCCTCCCCCCATTCTCAAATATTTGGGTTATTTTTCCTGCTTTCTACTCTCATGAATTTCAAAAAATTAATAATAACGCATCTTGCACCTTTTAAGACTCTAGGATGAAGTCAACCTGGATCCAAAGCCTTCCACAGTGCCACCAGTTTGGATAGTACCGGTGACTGTAACTTCATCTCCTCACTTACAGATATTGTCTGAAGGCGTTTGTTAAACTGTTATCTGAGATCAGAAACGCCATACTGATAAAACACATTATGTTGCTAAGATATACATGTATTCCATTAAAACTGTTAGGTCTAGTAAATAGAGCTTTAGATTAGTCAGGGTTTTATTGCTAAGAGAACTATGCAGATTGTGTAAAAATGAGATCAAGCTGTCAAAATGCACTTCATTATTCAATAAGACCTTGTCTAAGCTTCACAACAAATCCATTTTCTCACCCTTTCACGTCTACTTTGATTCCCATGGTGTACTTGACTCTGTCTCTCTCAGCGCTGAGCACAGAGTTTGGAGAATGCTTCTCCTTAAATGCAGCAATGCTATTGATATCAGCCTCTCAGCGTAACAGTGAGGTCCACAGTCCAGTCAATCTTTGGTAAAAGATATTTTTCCTGAATTCCCTGTTTTATCGATTCATGATGATCTTAATTTAAGGCCCCTAGTTGTGGATTTCCCTCTCTCTACCCTATCAAATGTGGCTAACGTTACAGATATCCATTAAGTCAACATTCTCTTGTCCAGAGGACCCACTGCACCAGATCAAACTGAGGCAAGAAAACTTCCTGCTGATTACCACTTGTTGCTGCCCATTGGCTGTGAATCAGTGGCCCTTTACTGTGACCACCACTTGGAAGAAGAACATAGAATGCGCTGTTTTTGAGGGTCTTCAATGTCTATCATCAAAAATAGCTCAGCAGTACCAGTATTGCCCTAGCTGGCTGAGTCTGAAGGCCATATTGTCACGTTTGGGCCAGAAGCCAGTGGCAAAAGTACCAACAAGAAAGATCCTAGTTGTAAGTGCATCTCCCATGGGAGGAGTGACCATGACCCCTTCCTTATGGACGCACATCCTGTCCTGACAATGCGGATACCATCATGTTGGGTGGCACTTCAAATGTGCTAAATGGGATGGATTTCAAATTGATAACCAACTCAAAAGTGGCACACAGAATGAACTGCATCATTATCAGCAGAATTATATTCAACAATAAGCTGTCACCTCAAGCCTTAGCATTTCCCCATCCTCCCACTGCCATCAAGTCAGGAGATCAATCCTGGTTCAATGGAGAGTGCATGAGGGCATTCCAGGAACGCTACCAGGCAGATCTAAAAATGAGGTGTCAACCTGGTCAAGCTATGACGCGGGATTACATGGTGACAAACAGTTTTAACAGCATAAAGCAGAAGGGACTAATTGATTTGACAGCCAACTGATTCAGATCTAAGCCCTGCATCCTGCCATATCCAGGTGTGAATATTAGTGGAGAATGAAACAATAGCAGGAGGAGGAGGTTCCACAAATATCCCCATCACCAATGATGGGGGAGCCCAGCAAGGTACAAGGCTGAACATTTGTGCCTCTGTCTGGGTGGAGTTTGCACATTCTCCCCGTGTCTGTGTGGGTTTCCTCCGGGTGCTCTGGTTTCCTCCCACATTCCAAAGACGTGCATATTTAGGTGGATTGGTCATGCTAAATTGCTCACGGTGTCTATGGATGTGCAGGCAAGGTGGATTAACCCTGGGGAATGCAGGGTTAACAGGGAAAAGGTAGAGGGTTGTGACTGGCTGAGATGCTGTTGTAAGGGTCAGTGTGGACAGAATTGGCTGAATTGCTTGCCGTAGGGATGATCCGTCCTTCTGGGATTCCTTGCTCTAATACAACTATGGGTATATGTACAGTTCCTAGCCTCTTCTGGAGAAGAGTCAAACTTGACTCAAAACATTAATTCTGTTTTTTTCTCCACAGATATCACAAAATCTGTTGAGTTTCTCCAGTATTTTGTGTATTTGATATCTTCAGTTTTTCCTGACATGATAGCCTCTCAGTTCTGGTATCACCCTTGTAAATCTTCATAGAATCCCCTACGGTGTGGAAGCAGGCCATTCAGCCCATCGAGACTACACTGACCCTGTGAACAGCATCCCACTCAGCCCCAACCCCACATCCTATCCCCATAACTGCACATATTGCCATGGCCAATCCTCTCCCTGGACACTGTGGGTAATATAGCATGGCCAATCTACCCTATCCTGCTTATCTTTGGGCTGTGGGAGCAAATTGGAGCACCCAGAGGAAACCTTTACAGCCATGGGAAGAACTACACACAGATAGTCGCTTGAGGATGGAATCAAAGCATGACCCTGGTGTTGTGAAGCAGCAGTGCTAACCACTGAGCCATCATGGTGCTCAGAGTCAACATGCCGCCTGTAAGCCACTGTACTGCCCATTTTGTAAAGATTTTTTTGAGTGGCTGTGTAGCCTTTTTATAGATCAGGAGCATAGTATAACAAATGTGGTCTAACTAATGTTTTCAACAAAACTCAATATAAATTCTCTGCTTCTGAATTCTTCTGAAGCATTCTGTTTATCCCTGTTCTGGGTATGACTTATATCTTAGTGTATTCACCTTGAATGTAAGGGGAACTGTGTGGGCAAAAGAAATTGGTACTGCCCACTCACAAATAAAGTTAGTTATCACTCAGAATCATCAGTGGAAATTTTCACCTTGATATGGAACAAAAAGGAGAGTTACAGTCACCAGTAGCCACTTGGAATTTATGTCTAGACTTCAAATTTCTACAAAGCCCCCTCACATTTACTGACTACTGTTAAATTAGCAGAAAATGTCAAGTGTTGATTGGGAAGAGAGAGCACATGAATTTGTTACCTCAAGACATGTCAAAGTGCTTCTGAAGTGGAGTTATTGTTGTATTGGAGGGAAAGTGGTGGTCTGTCTGGAGCACAGCAAGCTCCACTAAAAGCAATGGGATAATGCCCTGACACTCTGTTCTTTTGACATTTGTGATTGAGGGTGAATGCTGGTAGGGGCCCTGGACAGAACCCACTGCTTGACTTCTGAGAAACATCACAGGATCTTTTGCATCCACTGGAGGGGGTAGATGGAGCTTACTAGTGCTTCAGCATTACATTGTTCAACAGCAGGAGGTTCCTGGCTGTGTTTGGGGATAACTACATTCAGCAGAGACAGCCAGGAAATTGTGGTTCAGAAGTAGTGAGCCCTCATTAAAAGATTTCAGTTTTGCTTCAGAACACTGGCTGACAATAAGGAGGGGCTGCAGAGAACCCCCAACCTCTCCCCCTGACCCTCTTACGGCATCACCCACCCTCTTATGCACTGTCTCTTGCCTGAGCCCGTGAGATGGTCACAGACCAGTCAGACCCACTACATTTTGATGGGACAGTGTCTCACAACACATATGTGAACTCTTTCTGATGGAAGACCTAGAATTCCTCCTGGAAAATGTGGATGATCGACAAGTTTTACAGGCATTATGTTACCCATGAGTGCCAGTCTGGGGGGGGAGAATGGGAAGTAATCCAAGGCACTTTATCAATCTTAAGCCAAGCTGCTTCGTATCCCCTTGCTTTCGTGGGTGACTATTCCGTTTCGGAAATAAGGAAGGTGGCGGGAGATGTGGTTAATTGGATTAACACACTGTATAGCTATTCTTACAAAATATCTGATTCACAGAAGTTGAAAAGGTGACAGCAATAAAACATGCCACCAAATCAACAAGTTGGAACATAACATACTAAAGGAAAAGTAGATGTTTTTGTCTGTTTTACCACCATCGGTTAAAAAAAAGAACAGATTAGATTATAAAGCGTGATTAGACCAGGTATGAGTCAAGTGTTTGGATAGCACATAAACTGTCTAACACAAGAAGCAGAAATGTATTCTGAGATGTCGATAAAAGGCAACTGGGTACACCCTGGCTGGTGACAAGGTGCACCTCAGTCCCCTGAAACACAGACCATGGAGTCCAGCTGACCTTGTTCGAATCCTGGAGGATTTTCACATTCTCGACTCCAAACTTTTCACCGTAAAGTTTGAGGAGCCTCTCCGATATTTCAGACAGTCTGGTCAGTTTGGGTTCCTTATAAATGTATTCTTTTCCATCTTCCTCTTCAAAGAAGCTCTATTAAAAATAAATGCACTAAGATTGAGAGCATGCAGTTGGAAAAAATGATGACTGAGTGTGATAGAAAAACAATATCACATTGTGATGGTACTGTTCGGTTGCATTTACTTTATTACAGCACTTAAAATGTCATTGTCATCTCCTTTGGTAAATGAGTAAATGAGAGTAACATTACCACAAAAGCTTTACCAATAAGGCAGTTAGCTAGAATTCGTTACAAATCAGGATATATCGAGAAATGATGAAAAGGATGAATACAGACAATGTAAACTGGTTACCATGCGGATAAACTCAATGAAATTATTATCCTGTTCACCTGTAATCACATCCAACTAAATAGATGCGAAATGGAACAAGCATGCAATTTCATTAAGTGGTCATTTAGAAAAAAATGTGACATGGGATATGGATATTGCTGCATTTGTTGCCCTTCATCCCTAATTGCCCTTGAACAGATTGGCTCATAAGCACCTTTTAGAGGGTAGATAAGAGTCAACAACATTGCTGTGGGTCTGGAGTCACATATAGACCACATAGTAAGGAGGCAGATTTCCATGGAGTGGCACGGTGACTCAGTGGTTAGCACTGCTGCCTCACAGCACCAGGGACCCAGGTTCGATTCCAGCCTCGGGCGACTGTCTGTGTGGAGATTGCACATTCTCCCTGTGTCTGTGTGGGTTTCCTCCGGGTGCTCCGGTTTCCTCTCACAGTTCAAAGATGTGCAGGCCAGGTGAATTGGCCATGCTCAATTGCCCGTAGTGTGAAGGGATATATAGACTAGGTGCATTAGGCAGAGGTAAATATAAGGTAGGGGAATGGGTCTGAGTGGGTCACTCTTCGGAGAGTCAGTGTGGACTTGTTGGGCTGAAGGGCCCGTTTCCACAATGTAGGGATTCTAATTCTAATTTCCTTTTTAATCCTAAAGGACACAAGTTTTTCAACCACCAAGAATGATCGCCAGTCAACTAGCTTTTAATTCCAAATGTTAAGGGCTTAAATGGGGTGAAATTTGTTAAGTGCATGCAGGAAAGATTCCTCAAGCAGTATATAGAGGTTCCTACATGGGAAGGGGCAAAACTCAAACTACTCTTGGGAAATAGGGCAGGACAGGTAACTGATGTAACAGTGGGGGAGCACTTTGGAGAGGGACAAAACTGGGCCACAGGTTCAAATTCTAAACTGGGCAAGGTGAATTTTGATGGAATTAGACAGCAGCTTGCAGGGGTTGAATAGAGTAGTTTGTTTGCAGGGAAAGGGACCTCTGGCAAGTGGGAGGCCTTTAAAGTGAGATAGTTAGAGTTCAAGGTCTCTATGTTCCTGTGAGGGTGAAAGGCAAGTTTGGCAGGAATAGGGAACCCCTGGATGACGTGATATTGAGACTTTGACCAGAAAAAAAGGAGGCAGCCCAGATACAGGCAGCTGGGATAAAGAGAATCCCTGGAGATATATGGGGACACAGGAGTTTACTGAAGAAGGAAATCAGAAGGGCCAAAAGGGGACATGAGATAGCCTTGACTAAGAACATTGGGATGAATCCAAAGAGGTATTTTAAGTATATTAAAGGAACAACAATAACTAGAGAAAGAATAAGACCCCTCAAGGACCAAAGTGGACATATATGTGTAGAACCGCAGGAGGCAAGTGAGGATCTCAATGAATATTTCTCCTCTGTGTTTACTGTGCAGAAAGACATGAAGATTTGGGAACTTGGGAAAGTTAGTGGTGATATCTTGAGGTCAGTCCATATCACAGTAGCAGTGATGTTGGATGTATGAAGGTTGATAAATCTCCTGGTCCTGACCAGATATATCTAAGAACACTGCAAGAGACTAGAGAAGAAATTATGGGGCCACTTGATAATATTTCTGCATCAGCATTAGCCACAGGTGAGGAAGACTGGAGGCTACCAAATGTTATGCCATTATTTAAGGAGGGCGGCGAAGAAAAGCCTGGGAACTACAGTCCATGAAGCTTAACATCTGTGGCAGTTAAATTAGATTACTTACAGTGTGGAAACAGGCCCTTTGGTCCAACAGGTCCACACTGACCCACCAAAGCGCACTCACCCAGACCCATTCCCCTACATTTACCCTTGCACCTAACACTACAGGCAATTTAGCATGGCCAATTCACCAAATCTGCACACTTTTGGACTGTGGGAGGAAACCGGAGCACCCGGAGGAAACCCACGCAGACACGGGGAGAATGTGCAAACTCCACACAGTCAATCGCCTGAGGCGGGAATTGAACCTGAGTCTCTGGCGCTGTGAGGCAGCAGTGCTAACCACTGTACCATCATGCCGCCCACAGTTATTTGAGAAGATTCTGAGGGATAAGATGTACATACATTTGGAAAGATTGTGTTTGATTAGGAGTAGTCAGCATGGCTTTGTGAGTGAGAGATCATGCCTCACAAATTTGTTAGAGTTCTTTGATGAAGTGACAAGGAAGGTTGACAAGGGCAGGGTGGTAGATGTAGTCTATATGGATTTCAGTAAGACCTTTGATAAGATTCCGCATGATAGGCTACTGTGGAAGGTTAGATCGCATGGAATCTAAGGTGACTGGTAAATCGGATACAAAATTGGCTTGGTGGTAGGAAGCAAAGTGTAACAGTAGAAAGATGGTTTGTCAGACTGGAGGCCTGTGACTACTGGAGTGCCTCAGGCGTCGGTGCTGGGCCCATTACTGTTTGCCTTGTACATTCTCATCCAAATCATTGATATAGGTAAGTGTGAGGTCTTGCATTTTGGAAAGTCATATCAAGGCAGGAGTTTCATGGTGAATGGTAGTGCCTTGAAGGTATTGGAACAGAGGGATCTTGGAGTTCAGGTGCATGGTTTCCTAAAAGTGGAGTCACAGGTAGACAGGGCAATGAAGAAGGCTTTTGGCACACTGGCCTTCATCAGTCAGGGCATTGAGTATAGAAGTTGGGAAGTTATGTTGCAGTTGTACAGGACACTGGTGACATTGCACTTCGATTATTGTATTCAGTTTTGGTCACCTTGTTATAAGAAGGATGTTATCGAACTGGAAAGAGTGGAAAAGAAATTTACAAGGATGGTGCCTGGACTCGATGGTTTGACTTATGGGAATAGGTTGGACAAGCTAGGACTTTTTTCTTTAGAATGTAGGACACTGAGGGGGAGCCTTGTAGAAGTGTCTATAATCATGAGAGGCATACAAAGGGTGAATGCAATCAGTCTTTTTCCCAGGGTTGGGGAATCAAGGACTCGAGAGCTTCAGTTTAAGATTAGAGGGGAAAGAATAAAGGGGAACCTGAAGGGTGACTTATTTACACAGAGGGTGGTATATATATGGAATGAGCTGCCTGCAGAAGCGATTGAGGTGGGTACATTGACAACATTTAAAAGGCATTTGGATAAATACATGGATAGGAAAGATTTAGAAAGATATGAGCCAAGTGCAGTGAAATGGGGTTAGCACAGGCAGACATTATGGTCGGCATGGGCCAAAGGGCCACCATTCTAGATCATCGCTGATTATCTGCTTCAATGCCCCACTTACTCCCACTATCTCCATTTCCCTGAATATCTTTAGTCTTCAGAAATATAAATTTCTGTCTTGAACCTGCCTCCATTAGCTTCCACTTCTACATGAGTACAGAGCAGAAGATAGTCTCAGGAGGTGATAGTGTCATGGTAGTGTCATTGGATTAATAGATCAGAGCCCCAGCCTAATGTTTTGGAGATTACAAAAGAAAACGCTGGAGAATACCCAGATTGTTTGTCTCTCCACAAATGTTGTCAGACTTGCTGAATGTCTCCAGAATTCGGTGTTTTAAATTTCGGACTTTCAGCATTCCCAGTGTTTTCAAGTTTTGGGGACATGGGTTCAAGTCCCATTGTGGCAGATTGTGAAATCTGAATTCAATAAAAATCTGGAATAAAAAGCTGACCTAATGATAAGCACTGTCAATTGCAGTAAAAACCCGTCTGGTTCACTAGTTTCCTGCAGGGAGGGTTACCTACCATTCTTACTCAGTCTGGCCATCATGTGACTCCAAACCCAGAACAATGTGTTGAATCTTAACTGCCCTTTGGTCTTTTAGGGTTGGGCAATAATAAGTGCTGGTCTAGCCAGCAACACTCACATTCCAGCAACAATTAAAGAAAAGGAAAACTGAGAGACGAGGCTCCCAGTTAACTTAAGGTAGAGGACCGGTGTCCCATCAGGAATTACTGCCTTCTGCTAAGTACACAATTTTGTGCTGAATGTGGAAAATGTAGTAAAGTTTGTGAAGCTTGTGAAAAGGCCTTTTTATGCTTATGATTTTGTAGCAAGTCTGAGTTGGAATTCCCCTTCTGACTCACCCATCAGTTTGTAACTGAGCCAAGTTAAGATTAATGCAAACACCAGATATTGCACAATAGCATTCCAGCAAAACTCCCAACATTAACAGTGTGTTTTCATAAGAAAATTCAGAATTTCAGCTACCCATTGTGGGCTCAAGTACTTCCTGATTTCCATCGTGTGGTCTCAGTCTCTAGTTTTAAGATTTTCTCCCCTTGTTCTTGATTCACCAACCAGAGGAAATCATTTCCTGAATCTTTACTATGAAATCATTTTCACATCTCTATTTAGAAAATTGTAGGGGGGAGGGTGCATGTGGTGAAATTTCATTTAAATACATTCTACACTCACCTGTTTTTAGTTATGAATGTCTAGTTTTAAAGCACAGATGAATCCATTCATTCCACTTTGGTGATATAAGCTCTTTGAAAGAACAGTGCAAATATCCCACGCATTCTTTCCCATTAATGCTAAAAATGCATTCCTTTCAACAATTTATCGAATTCCTTTTTGAACATTAATATTCAATGAGCTGATACATCCCCTTTGATGCAGGTCATTCGAGATCACAACAACATATAATGCTTCAAACAAGTTCTTCTCTCTCTATTGAAGCTTTTAACAATTATCTTGGGCACTTAACAGGATTCTGCAGGTGTGAAAGTCTACAAAGGGTTTTAGACACATTAAGTAAAGGTTCCATATCAACGTGTACAGACCTGCAAGAGGTTATAAACAACCAGATGCTAAAATCGATCACTTTTTAGGGCCTCCTGTTCTTGAAACTTAAATCAAGAAATGTTTTAAAAGATTGTGGCACAAGATTTGGGTTTGTGCAATTGGAGGAAATATATTGCCTTCCACTGAGGTTTGGTGAATGGGTAGACCAGGTTATAAATAAGTCATTTTCGGGATGGGAGGGTCTAACTAGGGGTAGTGCTACAAGTGTCAATGCTTGGATCTTAACTATTTAGAATCTAAACCATTGGTTTAGTTGATGGCATCTTACATTGGTGAGGCCACATTTGGAGTACTGAGTACAGTTCTGGTCACCCTAGTATAGAAAGGATATTAGATTAGATTAGATTAGATATTAAAACGAGAAAAATTGCAGAGAAGATTTACTAGAGTGCTACCTGGACTGGAAATTAAAAGGAGAGACTGGATAGGTGGGACTCTTTTTTTTTCTGGAGTGCAGGAAACTGAGGTTTATAAAACCATGAGAGGCATAGATAAGGTCGATAGCCAACAGCTTTTCTCCATGATAGGGGAGTCTAAAACTAAAAGGTATAGGTTTAAGATGAGAGGGGAGAGATACAAAAGGGTCCAGGGGTGGCGATTGGCTGGGACAGACTGTCAGAAGTAGTGGTGGAGGCGACTACAATTTTATCAGTTAAGAAATATTTGGACAGGTATATGGCTGGGATAGGTATGGAAAGGTATTGACCAAACATAAATGGGACTAGTTTAAATTGTGGAAACTGGGTGGCATGGACATTTTGGGCCCAAGGGCTTCTTTCCATGATGTAAACTTCTATGAGTCTATGAGTGAAATATATAAAAAATATCCAGACTGGCTAACAAGACTGTGCTAGATAGTAAAGTAAATGGGTGAAGAAGAAACCATAAGTCTACAAAGGGATTGAGACACATTAAACTGGTGGAGAAGAAAGTGGGAGAAGATGGCTTATAATGTAGGAGTGTGAGAAAATATCTGCCTTAGCAAGAAGAATAGAAAACCAGAACATTCTGTGATTGGTGAGCAAATGTTAGGATTTTGAAGAGTCTGATGCTGTTGCTCACGAACCACAAAAAGTTAATATGGAGGTGTAACAAGTGATTAGGAATGGTTGGTCTTTAATCCAAAGGGTTTTAGCATAAGACCAAGGGAGTCATGTTGCAATTACATATATAGGGTATTGGTGAGACCACACACAGCGTACACCGTACAGATTTGGTCTCCTTGTCTTAGGAAGTATAAATACTCTCTATTCAACCTGTTAGAGATATTGTGATACACCTCTGGAGTAGGTGAGACTTGAACCTAGACCTCCTGGCTCAGAAGTAGGGACACTACAATGGCACAAGAGCTCTCACCCTAAAGAGATGTATACTTGTCTCAGAACAGTGTAAAATGAAGGTTGACTAATCTGGGATAAGACGGTTGGCATTTGAGGAAAGAATAAGTAAAAAGACTTAAATTCTCTGAAATTGGGAAAGAAAGAAAGGTGATGTCTCAAACATTAAAAAATTTGTTTGAGAACTCAACGGAGTACAGGCTAAGTCATGCTATCCCTGGCTCAACAATCTGGAATGGGGGGAAATGTCTCAAGGTAAAGGATCAACCTTTTAGCCCTGAGATGAGGAAAAATCTTTTCACTCAGAATGTTGAAAACTTTAGAATTATCTGCTCTGGACATTTAGATACGAAAGAAACTAACGGGATTGAATTCAAGAGTCATGAAGTGATGTTACAGCTGTATAGGACTTTGGTTAGGCCACATTTGGAGTAGTGTGTGCAGTTCTGGTCGCCTCACTTTAGGAAAGATGTGGAAGCTTTGGAGAGGGTGCAGAGAAGATTTACCAGGATGTTGCCTGGAATGGAAGAGTCAGAATCATTGGTGACCTTTAAGTGGCAATTGGATAGGTACATGGATGGGTGCTTAAGCTAGGACAAATGTTCGGCACAACATCGTGGGCCGAAGGGCCTGTTCTGTGCTGTATTGTTCTATGTTCTATGTTCTAAAACACGAAGCAAGAGAATTGTTGTGAAATACCAGAAATGAGTTTATGAGCCACTCCTGCTCCTGCTTCTTATGTGAATGGGCTCTGCACCTTTCTTGATTTCTGCCTTTAATTAGCAATTGACTTGGTACATCCCAAAAGATAAATACAACAGTGGACACATTTAACATTTCCATCCCCAGCAGAGATAAGTAATGGCGTAGGTAGACTCTTGTGAACATCATACACTGACATTCACTCACTCGCTAACTGAATACTGCAGGAAGATGAATCCACAAGGGCACCCACACAGGAAGCTACTGGAGAAGAGAATACCCAGACTGCACATTTTCTACGTGCTTTCAGTGCCCCGAACATAGGCACGATATTGACTTGCAATGTCAGCTGTAGCCTTGAGGGATATAGGATAAAGCTCCGCTCCAGAGATTTGCTGACACAGAAACTAAGTTGACCCAACAATGAAATAATGAAGGAGTGCAGCACAGTTGGAGGCGCCAACCATAGGATCATTCATGAAACTCAGATTTGTCACTCCTTTCAAGTAGATACACAAGACTCCAAGGAACTACTTAAACAACAGCAAGGTGGTTCTCTAGGTGTCACGAGAATATTTAATCTTCTGCAAATTTCATAAATTCAGAGTACCTACTCCCTACACTAATATATTCAAATCTGCTATGAGGAGGATGTTGTTAAACTTGAAAGGGTTCAAAAAGGATTTACAAGGATGTTGCTGGGTTTGGAGGGTTTGAGCTGTACGGAGAGGCTGAATAGGCTGGGGCTATTGTCCCTGGAGCATGGGAGGCCAAGGGATGACCTTATAGAAGTTCATAAAATTGTGAGGAACTTCCCCAGTATTTTCCCCAGCAGAGGCGATTGCAAAACCAGATGGCATAGGTTTAAGGTGAGAGGGGTAAGATTTAAAAGGGACATAAGGGGCAATGTTTGCACGCAGAGGGTGGTGTGTGTCTGGATCCAGCTGCCACAGGAGGTGGTACAATTAAAATATTTAAAAGGCATCTGGATGGGTATATGAACAGGAAGGGTTTAGAGGGATATGGGCCAAGTGCTGGCAAATCAGACTAGATTGGATTGGGATATCTGGTCGGCATGGAAGAGTTGGACCGAAGGGTCTGTTTCCATGCTGTACATCTCTAGGACTCTATGCTGTAAGTTCTGTGCAATTATCTGCTACATTTCAAATATATTTCAGTGGTTGTTATACTCACTGCTATATACTGGTTCCTGACCATTAAAAAAAACCTTGATTTTTAAATTGCTTCCATGTCTCTCTATGGTCTCCCCTCCCTATCTCTGCAATTGGCTCTACCCCCACTGTTCTTTGAGATATTTGCCTTCTAATTGCAGCTGCTTTAGTATTCACAATTTTAACCAATCCATCATTGTTGACAATGACCTGTTGTTTGGGACATAAGCTCTGAAATTGCCATGCTAAACCTCTCCTCCTGTAGGCTGAGCTTATGGGTTGGTGCCATATGTTGTCCTGTGAAACACCTTGGGACATCCTAATGCATTAAAGAGGTACTATACAATCATTAGCCATTGGTGTGGCACATCCTGAGCAGAAGAAAGATCCCACAGTTGAGTGGAATCGCATTAAACGGACAGTTATCGGTCTCGCACATGACACTCACCTGACCGTAAAAAGCAACGCGGAAGAATGTTCCCAGCAGTCTCCGGCCCGTGTGAAGGACATGAATTATTTTCTTATAAGCTTCATTCAGCATGTTATATATGAAAGCAAGTTTCTAAAATACAGAGGGGAAAAAAAGACTAAGTTCGAGCTGATACAAGACACTGGGCAGGAGTCTTATAAATTCAAACCAGCACAAAGTTATGAGAGTCTAAATTTGTTATTATTAGGGATGGAGTGGGAGGCTGCACGCTAATGTCCCGATTTCACCATTACATTTACATAAGTGGCTATTCCAGATGTGTTCCAATTTTGATGCAGTCAGGGAGTTTTGTTTGGTAATTTGAATTACACCAGTACGGAGGTGCCGTCACCACTGCAGAGGAAATAAAGACAAGTGCAAAATGTTTAGGGTGTAGGTTTACTCGCTGAGCTGTAGGTTTGATATCCAGACGTTTCATTCCCTGGCTAACATCATCAGTGGCGACCTCCAAGTGAAGCGAAGCTGTTGTCTCCTGCTTTCTATTTATATCTTTCTCCTGGATGGGGTTCCTGGGGTTTGTGGTGATGTCATTTCCTGTTTGTTTTCTGAGGGGTTGATAGATGGCATCAAGATCTATGTGTTTGTTTATGGCGTTCTGGTTGGAGTGCCAGGCCTCTAGGAATTCTCTGGCATGTCTTTCCTTAGCCTGTCCCAGGATAGATGTGTTGTCCCAGTCGAAATGGTGGTTTCTTTCATCCATGTGTAGGGCTATGAGGGAGAGAGGGTCGTGTCCTTTTGTGGCTAGCTGGTGTTCATGTATCCTGGTGGCTAACTTTCTTCCTGTTTGTCCTACGTAGTGATCGTAGCAGTCCTTGCATGGAATTTTGTAGATGACGTTGGTTTTGTCCATGGGTTGTACTGGGTCTTTTCAGTTTATTTGTTTTTGTTTGAGAGTTTTGGTGGGTTTGTGTGCTACTAGGATTCCGAGGGGTCTTAGTAGTCTGGCTGTCATTTCTGAAACTTCTTTGATGTATGGTAAGGTGGTTATGGTTTCTGGCTGTGTTTGGTCTGCTTGTCGTGGTTTGTTCTTGAGGAATCTGCGGACTGTATTTTTTGAGTATCCGTTCTTCTTGAATACGTTGTATAGGTGGTTCTCCTCTGTTTTCTGAAGTTCGTCTGTGCTGCAGTGTGTGGTGGCTCATTGGAATAGTGTTCTGATACAGCTTTGTTTGTGTGTATTGGGATGGTTGCTGGTGTAGTTAAGTATTTGGTCAGTGTTTGTCGGTTTTCTGTATACACAGGTTTGTAGTTCTCCCTTGTCCTTTCTTTCTACTGTGACGTCCAAAATGTTTGCACACTTCACATCATAATAAAATACTGCAGCAGATGTTACACCTATTCTAAATATTGTGATTAATAATAAAGTTTTTGGTTGAGAAATTACATGATCAGTAAATAACATGGTTGCCAAGTTGTTACTTCTGATAATTGTTAAAGGAACGTCAGCATTTTGAAAGAGGAATATTCTTCATAGAAACATAGGAAATTGGGGCAGAAGCAGGTCATTTTGTTCCACTATTCAATGTGATTATGGCTGATCATCCAACTCAGTTCCCTGTTCCCACTTTCACCTCTTTGATCCCTTTAGCCCTAAGAACTACAGCTAACTCCTCCTTAAAAATGTTCAATATTTTGGCCACAACTGTGTTCTGTGACAGAAAATTCCACCGACTCACCACTCTCTGGGTTAAGAAAATTCTCACCGTGGTCCTAAATGGGCTATCCCATATCCTTAAACTGTGACTCCTTTTTGTTCTGGATTTCCCCAGTCATTGTGAAATTCCTTCCTGCATTCACTCTGTCTAGTCCTGTCAGAATATTACAGATTGATATGATCCCCTGTCATTCTTCTGAACTTCAGTGAATAGTCCAAACTGATCCAGTTTCTCATCATATGTCAGCCCTGCTATCCCTGGAATCAGTTTGGTAAATCTTCATTGCATTCCCTCCATAGCCAGAACATCCTTCCTTAGATAAGGAGACCAAAATGCATTGCAGTATTTTATTCATAGGATAAAGTACTACCCTACAGCAGTTAAGTAGTAAATTCCAGGTCTGTTTGTGTAGACTTTAATTTATCCCTTGATGCCCATCCAAGCCATCTGATTGGCTCCTTCAAAGCTTTAAGAGATAGCAAAGCTCCTGGCTGTATTCAAAGGCTCTGGTGGACTGTGTTCAAGAGAGTTAGCTAAGACAGGAGCTCAGTGAAATGTCATTACAAGTGCCTTCCAAATCACAAATGGATTCTACTCAGTTGTTAACAGGAATGTGAGCTTCTCAGTTTTATGAGGTTTTCAGAGGACATTTAAAATAAAGGATATTAGGTAATGTTTGTCAATTCTGATGACTTATACCCATCTAAAAGACTGCCAAATATGATTATACATCTCAAGATCCGGTTATAGTGGACAGTGGTGTGGTATGTTTTGTTGGGTGAGAGATGTAAATGAAGGCTTAAAGGATTGATTTGGGGTTTTGGAGATGGAAAGAAGGCGGTCTGAGGCATAAGAGAGTGAAAATTAAATGGTCTCACATCGATCTTCAGAACAGGACCTTGTCCCAGTGAACAGACGTGGATCTTTTAATCTTTGGAAGTTTATTAATCGAGGCAGGTTACTTGTGTCACTCGAATATAATGATTATTAAAGGCCATATTTAGCCTTCTGCAGTCGATGAGCTAAAAATCAAGACAACAACACTGGCTCCAGAGTTTGGCTCTGCAAGGGCCCTGGTTGGTCATGAATCGATTCAAGGACCATGCACACTCTGGTAGGTCAAAGCCTGCCACTCGAGAAATGGGGCATTTTTTTGTCACATGGTTCTAAATGTAATCCTCTGGTGGTTTGGAATGGCAGCTGGAAACTCTGCTGGGTTCAGCTCTCCTGGGTGAGATATTTGCCTTCTAATTGCAGCTACTTTAGTATTCACAATTTTAACTAATCCATCATTGTTGACAATGACCTGTTGTTTGGGACATAAGCTCTAAAATTGCCATGCTAAACCTCGCCCCCTGCTCTCCTCCTGTAGGCTGAGCTTATGGGTTGGTGCCATATGTTGTCCTGTGAAACACCTCGGGAAGTCCTAATGCATTAAAGAGGTACTATACAATCATTAGTGTGGCATATTCTGAGCTTGAGAAAGATCCCACAGTTGAATGGAATTGCAGGAACATACCTCAAAGTCCCTGCGTTTTTCGTAGATAGGAATAATGAACTTGTAAATCACTGCCATTAACTCGTAGCGCTCAGCGTTCCACAGCCCATCTGCACATTTCTCCAACAACTCCACCAGCACGTCCTGCAGAGAATACAGATAGCAATGATAGGAACATCCAGAATATTTCTCCAAAACCAAGGCTGTGGCTGATTGTGTTCAATTCTGACTATATTAGCTTAGCTGTTATTTTGCAGGATTAAATCTTTTAACAATCTGTAAACAGAAGTAACTCTTTGGGAAATCCACAATCACTTTATAACAATGAAGCACTTCTGAATTAAATTGCGTACATTTTAGGAACCAATTGCGCTCAACAAAATTCCACAAACAATCACTTTATAGCAAGAAATGATCTGTTTTAGTGATCGAGTTGGAGGACACCGGGAGAACATTGCCTCCACCTCAAATACTCCTCTAGGATCATCTACACTCCCACAATAAGCTCACAGTTAGCGTCTCATTTCACAGACAGCGTCTCGGACAGCGCTACATTAGAATATGAGCCTGGGTTAAATAAGTTCCACCACAGTTCTAAGAGGAAAGTCGACCTCCTTGCTGGCCTTAAGGATAGGTTAGTCCACTGTGAGCTTTGAACTGATTTGATCTGCCTATTGCTTCTGTGCCCACCTACCATTATGCACAAATAAAATTATGCTGACTCCAACCTTGCCACTGAACCTGTGCGTCACCACCCTGATGCTCAATCCGGAATTAGTTAATTTTCAAAGAGAAACTCTCAACAGTTTACTTAGCAAGAGATACTGATCGGGGTGTTGAGGGCATGCTCACATTGTCAGAGATAAGGGCGGGATGAATGTGGTCAGGTGATTTGGGGGTGAAGTGAGCATGTGTTATGTTGCCTCATTATTTCCAGATAAAACATTACACCATGTGACCCTCCAGTATAAAGGTACCCACCTCAGCTTCACTCACTTAACAGTGTCAGTTCGGTTAGTTTAGAAGAATGGGAGGGGATCTCATAGATACCTAATGGGACTAGACAGGGTAAATGCAGAAATGTTGTTCTGATGACTGGGGAGTCCAGAACCACGGGTTACAATCAAAGGATATGGGCTAGTCTATTTGGGATGGAGATGAGGAGAAATGTCTTCACCCAGAGAATGGTGAGTCTACAGAATTCTCTGCCTCAGAAAATGGCCGAGGCTAAGATGTTGAATGCTTTCAAGAAGGTGTTAGATACAGTCCTTAGTGCTGAAGGAATCAAAGGATGTGGGGAGAAACTAGAAACAAGGCGCTGATTTGGATGATCATATTGAATGGTACAGCAGGCTTGAAGGGTCGAATGGCCTTTTCCTGCTCCTATTATCCAAGTTTGCTCATAAACTTCTTTCTCAACAAGAACCAAGTCTTTGTGGGTTATGTTATGTGAGCTAATATAAAGGCAGTAGTCAAAGCATTTCATACTGATAGTAGTGCTTGACCAAAGGGTAAATAACCTGGTTGTAAGCCTTGTCTGGGGGAATTGGGGCACTGATGAGGATGAGGGTGGTTGGACGCTGCTGGGGGATTTGATGAGGGGTTGAGAAATCTTGGTAGGTGGGATGAGCTTTGTCGGGATGGGAGCAGTGTCAAGATGGGAGGCTGTGCTGGGTCAAGGCGTTGATAGTCATATTGAAGAGCTGCATCAACGAACTGGAGATAGACCCGAATTCTGAGGGCACCTTCAGTGTCTGATAAAAAGAGGGTACAAAATGTTCACGATCTGAGTATGGAACAGTAGTGTCTCCAGACCATGCCAGTGATCAGCCCAATGTCTGACCAATCATTACAAATCCAGGAGGTCATTGCACAGGCCTAGACTGGCTGCATGTCTTTCACACAGACCCTTGTATATCCTCCAATCTTTCAATAGATAGACTGCAAATGTTTCAGTGAGCAGTGGCCCAGTGATCCTCCAAACAGTATCCCACCCAGAACCAACCCCCTGCCCTATTTCTGTAGCCCTAACTTCCCCAAGCCTAATCCACCTAGCCTGCATATCCCTGGAGACTATAGGTCAACGTAACATGGGCAATCCACCTAACTGGCACATCTTTGGACTGGAGGAGGAAACTGGAATATCCAGAGAAACCCATGCAGAAACAGGGAGAACGTGCAAACTTCACACTGACAGTTGCCAAAGGCTGAAATTGAACCCAAGTCCCTGGCACTGTGAGGCAGCAGTGCTAACCATTGAGCCCAAATGCCTGATAATATTGACATTCACTTCACCACTTCATATAATGGCTAGAGTCTGGACTCTTTCCCCAGTCTTTGCATAAAAGTGAGAAAGACAGTTGGTACAAGCAGACTGCACCTTTGGTCAAGAAAGCAAGGCAAATGAGTAATTAACAAACGGGGTGTGCAAGAGGCCGGACTAAGACATCTTTGAGGGATACTAGAGTAGATTCGAAGAATGAAGCAACAAAGGAATTTTCAAACAAGGAGGAGGATTTTAAAATTGACACGTTGCCTGACCGAGAATTGGTCAGTGAGTAAAGGGATAATGGAGCCATGGGCAGAGATTGAAGTCATAGCCTGGGCCCCCACCTGAGCATAGCAATTCCCCCCTGCCCAGGACCCCAGTTACTGTCTCTGATCTACCCTGCCACCTGCCACCTCACTCCACCCATTATTCCTATTCTGGGCCCTGGATCAAGCAGCAAGGTTTGTTGTGGACAGGGGCAGCAGGGTTTAGGATGAGCTTTATGGTGGGTAGAAATACTAAACTGGGTGCTGCATTTACCAAGTGCTCTTTTCTCAGGTCCAGAAGGTGCAGGGGCAGGAACGCTCCCCCCCATATTGTCACCTCATTTCCAGATTCCCTTCCATTCCTCACCCCCACGTGAACTGATAACGGCCAATGACGGCCAATCTGAGAACGACTCTGGGCAATAGGCCTGTAAGACCCAGGATGGACACAGCCCAAACCAAGATTCTGGCAAAGAGCAGATTCCAGGTGGTCTTGAACACAGGGCTCAGAAGTCAAAGGCTTCTAACTCGCCCAGTTCGCCACACCCCCATTTCTTGTTCTAAATCTTGAATGCCATGTTATTACATCACCCGGCAAGACAGAGCTCCTGAAACTGGCTGGAAACTGCAAACCTGGGAACTTTGTCTAGCTCTGCCAGTAGACGGAAACAAACATGATTATTGATTACAGTGCCACAGTCTGAGCAAGGTGGAAAATCAAAATGACTAAATCAGAATGGCAAATTTTAGCTTAACCACAATTCACGCCTTGGTGGATTTAACGAACCCTCAGAATGGAAAACGTTGTATGAATGGGAGGTGAGAAAAAAGGCATTCAGTTTGTGATTGGGGGTGGATGCTAAGCAAGTGAATCATAGAAGAGAAAGGTTAGATCAGAATTGAAGAATAAGGATAAACAGGTAGGTCCCATATATTTTACAGACACCTACAGTGTTGCATATAGATATAGACATGCATTTCATTAGCCCAACCAACAAATGTGCACTTATATATCATCTTTCAATCTCAGAATATGCCACAGAACCGCACGACCATTCATTTCCTTCAGGAAATGTAGCCACAGTTACAATGTAGGAAGCTTGTACAAACAGCAATGAAGAAATAAACACAACTCCCTTTTATCTACACAAAAGATTGCCCAATATACAACAAACACCTTGCTCCTTTTCAAGCAATGCCACAGGATCCTGAGAGGGCAGAGGCAACGTCAGTTTAATCTCAAAACCTGAACATTGGTAACCTAGACAACACAAGACTCCCTCAGTACTGCCAGTCTCAAAATCTGCTCAGCATCTGGTGTTCCCATGAAACTTCTACTCATTACCCTAGAATGACAGCGTCAAGGTTGACCTGAAACTGCAGAACGCCAAGGCTGGCAAATGTAGCTCTTTTGCACCACACTCACTTCATGGGGTGTTTGCAGGTAGTGATATCTGAAAAGAACGTCTGTCAAAAGGGAACTCAAGTAACCACTAAAAAAAAAATCAGATTGTGGAACTATGTTCACACTGGTCGGTAATCTTGAAACCACAGTCAAAGTGCGAGGTTCAGGGAGACGACAGATATGGAGGACTCTACTATGTGAAAGTACATAAAAAGCAAATTTCAGCTCCCATCAACTTTTGAGGGGGGGCTGTGGCTTGGGGTAGGAGAATGGAATTTAAGGATCTTGATGTAGATTTGAAGGGATGGCTCACTTTGGAGAAGCATCAGGCCAGCGTGTGTGGATGAGGGGAGAGGCAGTGGTGTGATAGGCACAAAGAAATGCCTCAGTTTTGTTGTCTGGAAGTCTTTTGTAAATGGTAGCAAAGGATTTAGTGCTGAGTTGAGTTTCAACCTGTTGTGGTGGGAGAAAAAAACCATCGAAAAGATTCATGTAACAGGCAGGAACTGAAACCAGGTTTAGGGCAGATAGAAATTTAGACCACAAATGCTGGGGTTGGGGGGGGGGGGAGCTGTTTTTGTTACAGAGAAGGCGGCTGACAGGTGACTTAATAGAGACGTACAAGATGATCAGAGGGTTAGATAGGGTGGACAGCGGGAGCCTTTTTCCTCGGATGGTCATGGCTAGCATGAGGGGACACAGCTTTAAATTGAGGGGTGATAGATCTAGGACAGATATCAGAGGTAATTTCTTTACTCAGAGAGCAGTAGGGGCATGGAATGCACTGCCTGCAACAGTAGTGGATTCGCCTCAAGCCCCTCAGCCTTTCCTCAAGACCTTCCCTCCATACCAGGCCATATCCTGGTAAATCTCCTCTGCACCCTTTCCAAAGCTTCCACATCCTTCCTATAATGCGATGACCAGAACTGTACACAATACTCCAAATGCGGCCACATCAGTTTTTTACAGCTGCAACATGACCTCATGGCTTCGAAATCAATCCCTCTACCAATAAAAGCTAACACACTGTACTTAAGGGCATTTAAATTGTCTTTGGATAAACATATAGTTGATAATGGAATTGGGTAGGATGGATGGGCTTCAGATTGGTTTCACAGGTCGGCGCAACTTCGAGGGTCAAAGGACCTATACTGCGCTGTAATGCTCTACATCTGCACTTGACATATGAACAAGTGCCATGATTTAGTGTCATTTGTTTGTTTTTTCCTTGTAGTCCTGCACGTTAGGTGGTTATGTGAATAGAAACAAAGTCCTCCTACATACCGTACGCCTCTGCCATCCTTCCAGTAAGTGCATTCCATGGTGATGACATATACGTACGGAATATAAAGTGGTCTCACTTCCAAATTTCCACTCAACTGCCCTGAGGTAGAAGAAGTGCTATGGGCTCACTGTTTACCATCATTTACCAAAATGTACCTGGACACCGTTTGAGATTTTCGCTTGATCATTTAATTTTGATGACCTCTCATGGTGCGATGGGAGGAGCAGTGATCAATGCAACACAAGTGCTTTCATTCAGCCTGAGGCTTGGACTCATGGTCAGGTGCGGACTCATGCTCGTGAGAAATTTAAAGGCGACACTGGGCGGGGCAGGATAAGACAAAGGCTGACCACTAGAGTGGTCAGGAGTCTAGCCGTGGGGGTGTGCTGAGAGGAGAAGGATGACAGTTGGGTGACTAGGATTGGGGCTGCATTAAATCCACGTGTTTTTATTGACCATTCAGCTGGAGAGTGTGCTGGGAGTGTTGGAATCAGTACAGCTGTGTGGTTGAACGGGTAGATGAGTGGGTGTGTAGATTGGTGAATGGGTTTGTTGCTGGGTGGGCAAACGGGTTTGATGGCAGGTGAGTAAATGGGTTTGATGGTGGGTGGACAAATGGCTATGTTGGTGAATGGATTTGACAGGTAGGTGAAAGTGCTTATTAGTGGAAGGATGAATGGGTTTGATGGTGGGTGGGCAAGTAAGATTAGACTCCCTACAATGTGGAAACAGGCCCTTCGACCCAACAAGTTCACACCAACCCTCCCAAGAGTGACTCACCCAGACTCATTTCCCTACATTTACCCTTGACTAATGCACCTAACACTATGGGCAATCTAGCACGGCCAATGCACCTAACCTGCCTAACTTTTGGAATGTGGGAGGAAACTGGAGCACCCAGATGAAACCCTTGCAGACACAAGGAGAATGTGCAAATTCCACACAGTCGCCCGAGGCAGGAATCGAACCTGGGTCCTTGGCACTGTGAGGCAACAGTGCTAACCACTGAGCCACTGTGAATGGGTTTGATGGTAGAAGGGCGAATGGGTGTGTTGATGATTGAGTGGTTAAATGGGTGATAGTGAAGGTGGGTGTGGATGGGCAAATGAGTCCATGTGTGTGTGTGTGAATGGATGCACAGCTGACTAGATCTGTTGCATATGTCTGGATGAATGTGTGGGTGAGTGAATAGGTGTTCGCCTCAGTAAGCATGGATGAATGGCTGTAGGTAAATTGATGTGTGTACATGAGAGAGACACAGTCAAATACACATACCTTCCCCTCATGCCTCCACAAAATAAGCTTAGAATTAAAAAAAAAAGTTCTTTCATGGGATCTGAGCATCACAGGCTGGTCCAGGAGTTCCTCACCATCCGCAAATGCCCCTGAGAAGGCGGTGGTGAGTTGCCTTCTTGAAATACTGTAATCCACATGGCTATATATTTCCAAGTCAGGATTGTAGGTAACTTGCAGGGGAACTTGCCATTGGTGGTGTTCCCTTGGGTTTGCTGCCCTTGCCCTTCTCAATGGTAACAAGCAGGTGATTGAAAAGGTGCTGTCAAAGACATGAATTACAAAATGAATCAATGCTGTGACATATTTGTCATGACATCGCCCCAGGTCCTGGGGAACAAAGACACCTTGGAGTGCAGGAACAAAATTCCTTGAAAGTGGAGTTGCAGGGAGACACGATGATGAAGTAGGCATTTAGTTCACTTGCTCTTATTGGTCAGGGCATTGCGTATAGGAGTTGGGGGGGGGTCAGGTTGCAGTTGTACAGGATATTGGATAGGCCACTTTTGGAATACTGCATTCAATTCATGTCTCTTTTTGAGAGGAAAGATGTTGTGAAACTTCAAGGATGTTGCCAGGACTGGACGGTTCGAGCTAGAGGGAGAGGCTGAGGCTAATTTCCCTGGAGCGTCCGAAGCAGTTTACGTTTATAAATCTACAGAGGTTTATAAAATCATGAGGGGCATGGATACAGCGAATAGTCAAGGTCTTTTCCCTCGGGTAAGGAACTACAAAGCTAGCGGGCACAGGTTTAAAGTGAGAGAGAAAAGATTTAAAGGGGACTTTAGGGGCAACGTGTCACGCAGTCTATGGTGTGTGTATGGAATGAGCTGCTCGAGGAAGTTAAGGCTGGTACAATTACAACATTTAAAAAGGCATTTGGATGGGTACATGCACAGGAAGAGTTTAGAGGGATATGGGCCAAATGCTGGTAAACAGGACTAGATTAATTTCGGATATCTGGTTGGCAGTAATGAGTTAGAGCTGAAAATGTGTTGCTGGAAAAGCGCAGCAGGTCAGGCAGCATCCAGGGAACAGGAGAATCGACGTTTCGGGCGTAAGCCCTTC
>NC_057724.1:5525851-5611762 GCF_004010195.1 Chiloscyllium plagiosum
CCTAGGCGGAAGATGAGGTGCTCTTCCTCCAACCGTCGTGTTGTTGTGGTCTGGCGATGGAGGAGTCCAAAGACCTGCATATCCTTGGTGGAGTGGGAGGGGGAGTTGAAGTGTTGAGCCACAGGGTAGTTGGGTTAGTTGGTCCGGGTGTCCCAGAGGTGTTCTCTGAAACGCTCCGCAAGTAGTCTCCTGTTCCCTGGATGCTGCCTGACCTGCTGCGCTTTTCCAGCAACACATTTTCAGCTCTGATCTCCAGCATCTGCAGACCTCACTTTCTCCAGTAATGAGTTGGACCAAAGGATCTGTTTCCGTGCTATATATCTCTATGACGCTATGAATACAGTGTCAGGACTCTCACCACTGAGTCTGAATGTCGTGGGTTCAAGATCCACTCCAGAGGCTTCTGTACATAATCCAGGCTGACGCTCAAGAGGATATTACAGGGAGTGCCATACTGGTGGAAGTGCCCAAGGTTTGGATGAAACTTTGGAATGAGGCCCCTTCTACCCTCTCAGGTGAATGTAAACACATTACTTACTCATTGTGGGAGGCTGCTGTGCACAAGTCTCTTGCTGCATTCTCCTATTTTATAACAATGAGTACACTGCAAAAGAAGCGTACTTGCCAAAACTTGCTTTTCAAACTCCTATGACTGGATAAGGTGTTGCACAAACAGAGGTGTTTACGATTTGGAGATGCCAGTGTTAGACTGGGGTGTACAAAATTAAAAAATCACAAAACACCAGGTTATAGTCCAACAGGTTTATTTGGAATCACTAGCTTTCGGAGCACTGCTCCTTCATCAGGTGATTGCGGAGTATAAGATTGTAAGACACAGAATATACAGCAAAACCTTACAGTGTGATGCAACTCAAATAATATATTGAAAAAGACCTGAATTGTTTGTTAAGTCTCTCATCTTTTAGAATGACCATGCTGGTTTCAATTCTTTCATACGTAAATCCCAGAACTTTTTTTTAAAAGTTACATTCTCATCTGAACTTGAACAAATAGGTGCCATGTCAGCTCAGATAATGCTTTGAAGGTGTGAGGTGGCCTGTGTGAGGCTGTCTGTGCCCCAATGTTCATACGGATTCTATTTCTAAAGAAGGGACTAACATAATCTTGCATGGATTAATGTAGCTTTTGAGCAAAATAAAATGTAATTTTGCAATTACAAATTCACCCCACAAACTTATATGTGTGTGTGCACATGGGGATATGTGTTGGGGTGGGTGGGGGGGGAAAAGAGTGTGAGTGTGTGTATGTGTATGTGTGAGAGTGTAAAGGGGTATATGTCTGTGAGAGGGTGCCTGTGTGAGTGAGAGTGTGAGGGGGTGTGTATATGTGAGCGAGTGTGTAGTGCAGTGAGGTCACCTGTAGTGTGACATGAACCCAAGGTCCCGGTTGAGGCCATCCCCATGGGTACCGCAGTTGACTTTCAGCCTCTGCTCGGCCACTTTGCGTTGTTGCCTGTCCCGACGTCCGCCTTGGAGGATGGTCACCCGAACATCCGAGGCTGAATGTCCCAGACCGCTGAAGTGTTCCCCAACCGGGAGGGAGCACTCCTCTCTGGTGATTGTTGCGCGGTGTCCCTTGATCCGTTGCCATAGCCTCTGTTTGGCCTTGCCAATGTACTATGCCTCAGGGCATCCTTGCCTGCAGCGAATGGGATAGATAACGTTGGCCGAGTCACATGAGTACCTGTCATGTACACAGTGGGTGGTGTTCCCTCGCGTAATGGTGGTATATGTATCCACACTCTGACACGTCTTGCAGCATCTGCCATGACAGGATTGTATAGCATTATCCTGAAGGCTGGGCAGTTTATTGCGAACTGTTTATCTGTTTGAGATTTGGTGGTTGTTTAAAGGTGAGAAATGGAGGCGTGGGGAATATCTTGGCAAGGTGCTCATCCTCATTGATAATGTGTTGCAGGCTGCGAAGATCATGGCATAGCCTTTTGGCTCCTGGGAAGTACTGGATATTGGGGTACCGACACACAGACTTTAACCTCATGCCTTCAATGCATTATCTGAGCTGACATGGCACCTATTGTTCAAGTTCACTTGAGAATGTAACTTTAAAAAAAAGTTCTGGGATTTACATATAGTCATAGAGATGCACAGCACGGAAAACAGACCCTTCGATCTAACGTGTCCATGCCGACCAGATATCCCAACCCAATCCACTCCTACCTGCAAGCACCCGACCTATATCCCTCCAAACCCTTCCTATTCATATACCCATCCAAATGCCTTTTAAATGTTGTAATTGTACCAGCCTCCACCACTTCCTTTGGCAGCTCATTCCATACACGCACCACCCTCTGTGTGAAAAGGTTACTCCTTAGGTCTCTTTTATATCTTTCCCCTCTCAGCCTAAACCTATGACCTCTAGTTCTGGACTAGACCACCCTAGGGAAAAGACTTTGTCTATTTATGCCCCACATGATTTTACAAACTTCTATAAGGTCACCCCTCAGACTCTGACGCTTCAGGGAAAATAGCCCCAGCCTATTCAACCTCTCTCTATAGCTTAACACCTCCAACCCTGGCAACATCCTTGTAAAATCATTTCTGAACCCTTTCAAGTTTTACAATATCCTTTCGATAGGAAGACCAGAACTGCATGCAATATTCCAAAAGTGGCCTAACCAATGTCCTGTACAGCTGGAACATGACCTCCCAACTCCTGTACTCAATACTCTGACCAATAAAGGAAAGCTTACCAAACGCCTTCCTCACTATCCTATCTACCTGCGACTCCACTTTCAAGGAACTACGAACCTGCACTCCAAGGTCTCTTTGTTCAGCATGAAAGAACTGAAACCAACATGGTCATGCTAAAAGATGAGAGACTTAACAAACAATCTAGGTCTTTTCCAATACATCATTTGAGTTGCATCACACTGTAAACTTGTGCTATAAATTCTGTGTCTTATGGTCCTATACTCCACAACCACCTGATGAAGGAGCAGCGCTCCGAAAACTAGTGCTTCCAAATAAACCTGTTGGACTATAACCTGGTGTTGTGTGATTTTTAACTTACAAGTGTTTATCTTATTTTATCCAGTTCTGCACTGCTCCAGCTGTTGCATTTTCATTTCAACTGTTCTTCCTTTTTTTTGTTGCACTGTGATCTATTGCTCAATTTTCTATTGCACAGTATTACTGGGCTGCAGAGGAACCAGACTGCTGTCAGTGACTTCACACAAGTAAGCTAACCACAACTGCTCTGTGGCATGTTTCAACATAGCTGCTCAGAACTCAAATTAAAATCCAATCTGCTCTGCTGAAAATATGCAGGCTTAAAATGGCATTTTCCGAAACTAAATACATGTGTTATAGTCAAGATTTAAATTGTATGGCGTATAATTTTCTGGAATCCTTGCCCAGCTTGGATTTTATTATTATTACGGAACAATGCTAAAAGGTCCGATGAATTTAAACACATTGCTCAATACAGTTTCCCAATTCCTGTAAATGTGCATCACTCATCATCTAACTGAATGACAAAACTGACTCTAGGAACTGAATTGTCTGCTCATACTCCTGTGTGGAAATGATGGCGTAATGGTGTTGACACAGGACTAACAATCCAGAATTGTAGGAGAATGATACAGGGAAACAGGTTCAAATCCAACCACTGCTCTTGAAATTTACAACCAACAATTTAAAACTTGTAATGGCAATTATCATTCAATAATGTGAAAAAACCCAACTGCTTCAGTAATGTCCTTCAGGGGAAGGAGTTTGTCTTCCCTACCTGGTCTCACCTAATGTGATTGCAGACTATGGCACAGTGGCTGAATCTTCTCTCCTACAAAGTCACTCAGTTCAAATGCTGGCCTCACGAGTGAACAGTTAAGAAGTCTTCTATTCTTGTTTTGTGTTCATGGCATGTCGCAAGGCCAGCATTTATTGTTCATCCCTACTTACCCTAGAAAAGGAAATGGTGAGCTGTTTTCTTGAATCACTGACGTCCTTGGGATATAGATACCATTGTGCTGAAAAGTAGAGTGCTCCAGGATTTTAATCCTGTGACAGTGCAGGAAATGTGATATATGGCGATGTCAGGATGGTACATTGTTCAGAGGGGAATTGCAGAGAGCAGTGTTCCATGCATCTACTGTTTTTATTCTACTGGGTAGTAGTGATTTACTTTGATACAGCCTTGGAGAATTGGCGCAATGCATCCTGTGGGGCACACTGCTGACACAATGCTAAAAGAGTGAAGAGAATTAATGTGGAATATGATGATATTCAAATGGGTTGCATTGTGTTCAGGATGTCAAGCTGCTTGAGTGTTGTTAGAGTTGTACTCATCCAAGTGAATACAGAATATCTGGTGTAGGCCTTGGATGGTGGACAGGAGCAGATGGTCTAGAGGTATGATCACTGGACTGTTAATGCAGAGACTCAGGTAATGTTCAGGGGATTCTGATTCAAATCCTGCCGTGATAGATGGCGGAATTTGAATTCAGTAAAAATATGGTACGAAGAACTTAATGATGATCATGACCGTTATCAGGAAAAAGCCCATCTGGTTCACTCAGATTCAAAACTGACAACTGATCTAGCATCAACTGCTGTTTGTGGAAGAGAGTTCCAAACATCTACCACACTGTGTGTAGAGTTGCTTCCTATCATTTCTCCTGAATGGTCTGGCCCTAATTCTCCAACTATGCCCCTAGTTATAGAATCCTCACCAAGTGGAAACAGTTTATCTTTATCAATGCTGTCTTTCCATGCTAATATCCTGATGACTTGGATTAGACCAGCCGTTAACCTTCTAAGCTGTAGAGAAAATAGGTCTGATTTCTCCATTCTTTCCTCATAACGTTAATCCTGAGGTTCAGAAGAAGTCACATGGGATACTTGCCTTCATCAGTCGCGGCACAGATTCTAAGAGCAGAGAGGTTATGTTGGAGTTGTACAGAATTTTGGTTAGGCCACAGCTGGAATACAGTGTGTAGTTGTGGTCAGCACACTGTAGGAAGGGTGTGATTGCATGGGAGGGGGTGCAGAGGAGATTCACCACTTTGGATGGAGCAATGTAAGTAACTATGCACAGAGGCTGGATAGGCTCAAGTTGTTTACTTTCGAAAGCTGAGAGGTGACCTGATAGAGGTGTACAAGATTTTGAGGGTAGGGACATGATGGATAGGAAGCAGCTGTTCTTCATTGTTAAAACTCAGTTACAAAGGGGCATCATTTTAATTTGAAAGGCAGGAGGCTTCGAGGGGTTTTGAGAAAAGACTTTTATCACCCAGCGAGTGGTGGGAGTCTGGAATATACTGCCTGGGAGGGCAGTTGAGTCAGGAAGACTCACACCCTTTAAAAAGTACTTGGATGAGCATGTGAAATGTCATTACATTCATAGCCCCCAGAAAAATGGGGCTAGTGTAGATTGAGGTAGTGTTGGAAGTACAGACTTGATGGGCCAAAGGACCTCTTCTGCCCTGCATGATTCTATGATTCTAAGGCAAGTGAGGATTAATTTCTTCTCTCAGAGTGTAGTGGGAATACCACCAAGGGCTGTTGAGGCTGGATTTTGTCTTAGTATATTCCAGGGCGAAATAGACTGATTTTTAATCAGTAAAGGGAGTCAAGGCTTATGATGTTGACAGGAAAGTGGAGTTGAGGATTATCAAATTAGCCATGATCTCATTGAATGGCAGAACAGGCTTGATGGGCTGAATGGCCTACATCTGCTCCTCTATCTTATGGTCTGAAAGTCACATTAATATAAGGTTAAAGCTGTGTCAATGTATAGTTGCACATCCCATGCACGCTGTAATGCAACTATCATCTCAGCAGTCATGTGTAGGCTTCTGCTGGAAGGATGGTGCTCACAGGGCGCAGAACATTTTGCTCTGTAACCTTACCATTATGCATTTATTGTTAATCAAGGTCATTTGTAGTTAATCTAGGAGTCTGACCCGAGCTTGTATAAAAATCAGAAGAACCTATACTAAAATAATTATCGAGTGGAATAAATTGTATTTGTAAATTGTTGAACACAGTGAGTTTCAATGTTGTTTTTACTTCAGGAAATACATCAGCAGTCAGGTCAGGATCAACTCTCAAACTGCAATCCATGGAACATGTTTACTTGGGTTTTATCCAAGAGAGTTGGAGACATCCTTTGGTCTGGAATTAATTACCAGTGCATGGGAAGAGCAGACAAGTGTAAAGGAAAGAAAGAAAAATATAGATTTAGTTTGAATGAAATACTTTACGAAAAATGGAAACCTTGATTTGGCTCATTTGTTAACACTCATTGCCTTAGTACTCCGATACAAACTGAAATCATGATGCAGCATCCTTAATAATCTTGGAGTCGTCACCTCCCTTAACCTGGGGACCTACCTATCTAATTCCAGGAATCCAAATGAAGGATGATGCATCAATGACATTTCTTGAAGCCAAGTTAGTCAGAGTAACAATCCCTTCGTCATCACTTCACAACAGTTATTGCACATGTGAATAATTCATTGGAATATGTCATCAAGAAGTGTGACAGAAGAGTGTCTTACTGTTATGTCAATTATGCTGTAAAATAAATGTGTATTACTAAAACACTTAGAGCACTTATAAAGAGAGACTGCTGTGTCAGTGTGTTGTGGTTGGAAGCAGGCATATGTAATGCTTCAGTCCAGGAATAAACTGAATATCAAGGAAAATATACAGTTTTAAACTTCACCGTCAGGTTTAGGATCGAGATAACTTAGATTGGTGGGAAAGAACCAGACAAATACAAAATACCTGTCCTCCTTTCAGACATTTTTCACTGAACAGCTCTCAAGAAATGCAATTGTCTTTCCACAAAAATAAATTAGAAGCTGCTTTAACCTGTACTTACAAACCTTGGTTATAATTAACAAGGAGAAATATTGACAAGGAAAATTGATTTATGTCAGACCTGGAAATAATTATATATGGGGATGGTCATTTGACTCCATCTTATTTCAACCAACTACAGACATTCCTGTCACCTTCCCTTAGCTTCCACCTAGCACACAGTCACTGCCAAGTAGGCAAAAGCAACAAATTATACACTGGAAGATCTCAGGAAGAGAACAAAAAAATTAATGGTCAGTTAATCATTTTGATGGCATGAATCACTTGGGAAACATTGGATTGGACACTGGGAAACTCTCCATTTCCCCCTTCATGTTGTGATTTAGGACTTTTATTATCCAGCTGAATAGACAATAATAGAATCCTGCACTGTTGTCTCACGCAGTAGTGAATCTGCACAGCTACTGCATTTGCTGTTTGTGTTCAAGTATCTCTGGACATTGAAATTCACAGCTGACCTTGGAGGAACCTGTGTGGGAGAGCTCAAGGCACAGGAACAGATAAGTGCATAGCTTATACGTGTAACGTTTAAAGAAATCTACAATAGTGAGTAGAGTGGGTTCTTTCTTGATTATGTTTTATTGAGATCTGTCTCTTGATCAAATTTTAATGATACAAAACCAAGGTATTAAGTTAGACTGGAGCAGTGTTGTTTAGAGCAGTAAGACTCTGCTATTTTTGGGTCTATAGATTGTCAAGGTGCAAGGATGGCCTTCAGTAGAGTGATGTGGTGTTGCTGTTGGATGTGGAAGATTATGGAGAGTTTCCATTGTACTAATAATTATGTTGGCAGTAAGTGTCTTTGGTTGTGAATCCTATCATTTCGCATGGATCAGTTGGACCGGCAGTTAGAGGCAATGAGGAATTTACAAGAGTGAGGGAGTGTGATGGATGGCAGCTATAGGAACGGAGAAAAATCACGGATAAAGTTAGGTAGATTGGTTACCGCCAGGAAAGGTAGGAGAGGGAGGCAGGTAGTACAGGAGTCTCCTGTGGTTATCCCCATCTCAAACAAATGTGCTATTTTGGAAAATGTAGGGGATGATGGACTCTAAGGAGAATGTAGCATGAACAGCTACGTTTCTGGTACTGAAAGTGGCTCTATTTTAATGAGGGGTATATCAGGTTACAGATGATCAATTGTGATAGGGGACTCTCTAATCAGAGGCACAGACAGACATTTTTGCAACCGACAGCAGGAAATCAAAATGATGTGTTGCCTCTCTGGTGTCAGGATTAAGAATATCTCAGAGAAAATGCGGAATATTCTCAAAGGGGAGAGAGACCAGCAAGAAGTCATTATACATATTAGAACTAATGACATAGGAAGGGAAAAGGATGAGATTCTGAAGGGAGAATATAGAGAGTTAGGCAGGAATTTAAAAAGGAAGCCCTCAAGGGTAGAATCATCTAGATTACTCCCATTGCTATGACCTAGTGAGGGTAGGAATAGGAGGATAGAGTAGATGAATGTGTGGCTGAGGAGCTGATGCAGGGGAGATGGTTCACGTTTCTGGATCACTGGAATCTCTTCTGGGGTAGAAATGACATGTATAAAAAGGATGGATTGCATCTGAATTGGAAGGGGACTAATATACTGGCAGGGAGATTTGCTCAATCTGCTCAGAAGGATTTAAATTAATAAGGTGGCGGGGAGTGGAGGGGACCCAGGGAGACAGTGAGAAAAGAGATCAATCTGAGACTGGTACAGTTGGGAAAAGGAGCAAGTCAAACAGTCAGGGCAGGCAGAGACAAAGCAGAGAGACAAGGTAGGACTGATTAGTTAAACTGCATTTATTTCAATGTAAGAGGCCTAACAGGGAAGCCAGATGAACTCAGGGCATGGTTAGGAACATGAGACTGGGATATCACAGCAATTACAAACATGTGACTCAGGGATGGACAGGACTGGCAGCTTAATGTTCTAGGATACAAATGCTACAGGAAGGACAGAAAAGGAGGCAAGAGAGGAAGGGGAGTGGTGTTTTTGATAAGAGATAGCATTACAGCTGTACAGAGGGAGGATATTCCTGGGAATACATCCAGAGAAATTATTTGGGTGGAACTGAGAAAAAAGATCACATTATTCAGACTGTACTATATACCTCCACCCAATAGTCAGAGGAAAATTGAGAAACAAGTTTGTAAGGAGATCTCAGTTATCTGTAAGAATAATAATGTGGTTATGGTAGGGGATTTTAACTTGCCAAACATAGACTGGGACTGCCATAGTGTTAAGGTTTAGATGGAGAGGAATTCGTTAAATGTTTACAAGAAAAGTTCCTACTAGAGAAGGTGCAAAACTTGACCTACTCTTGGGAAATAAGGCAGGGCAGGTGACTGAGTTATCAGTGGGGAAGCACTTTGGGACTAGCAGCCATAATTCTATGAGTTTTAAAACAGTGATGGAAAAAGATAGATCGGATCGAAAAGTTGAATTTCTAAATTGGCGGAAAACCAATTTTGATGGTATTAGGCAAGAACTTTCAAAAGTTGATTGGGGGGTGAATGTTTGCAGGTAAAGGGATTGCTGGAAAATGGGAAGCCTTCAGAAATGAGATAATGGGAGTCCAGAGACAGTATGTTCCTGTTCGAGTGAAATGCAAGGCTGGTAGGTGTAGGGAATGCTGGATGACTAGAGAAATTGAGGTTTTAGTCAAGAAAAAGAAGGAAGCATATGTCAGGTATAGACAGCAGAGATCAAGTGAATCCTTAGAAGAGTATAAAGGCAGTAGGAGTATACTTAAGAAGGAAATCGAGAGGGCAAAATGGGGATCATGAGATAGCTTTGGCAAATTGGGTTGAAGGAGAATCCAAAGGGATTCTATAAATACGTTAAGGACAAAAGGGTAACTAGGGAGAGAATACGGCCTCTCAACGATCAGCAAGGCCACCCATGTTTGGAACCGCAGGAAATGGGGAGATACTAAAAGAGTATTTTGCATCAGTGTTTACGGTGGAGAATGTCAAAAAATCCCTAGTCTGGAAACAGGCCCTTCAGCCCAAAAAGTCCACAATGACCCTGTGAAGAGTAACCCACCCAGACCCATTTCTCATTACTCTACATTTACCCCTGAATAATGTACCTAACCTACACATCCCTGAACACTAAGGGCAATTTAGCATGGCCAATTCATCTAACCTGCACATCTTTGGATAGTGGGAGGAAACCGGAGCACCCGGAGGAAACCCACGCAGACACGCGGAGTATGTGCTGGAATCGAACCCAGATCCCTGGCACTGTGAGGCAGCAGTGCTAACCACTGAACCACTGTGCCACCCCATGGTGGACATGAATAATATAGAATGTGGGGATGTAGATAGTAACATTTTGAACAATGTCCATATTACAGAGGTGGTGGTGATAGATGTCTTGAAATGCATAAAGGTGGATAAATCGCCAGGACCAGATTGGGTGTACCCTGAAACTCTGTGGGAAGCTAGGGAAGTGATTGCAGGGATATTTGTATTATCAATAGTCTCAGATTGGAGACTGGATAACGTGGTGTCACTATTTAAGAAAGGTGGTAAGGAAAAGTCAGGAACCATAGACCAGTGAGCCTGACATCGATAGTAGGCATGTTATTGGAGGGAATCCTGAGGGACAGGATGTACATGTATTTGGAAAGACAGGACTGATAGTTAACATGGCTATGTGCGTGGGAAATCATGTCTCATTAACTTGATTGAGTTTTTTGAAGAAGTAACAAAGAAGATTGATGAGGGCAGAGCAGTAGATGTGATCTGTATGGACTTCAGTAAGGCGTTTGACAAGGTTCCCCATGGGAGACTGATTAGCAAGGTTAGATCTCATGGAATACACGGAGAACTAGCCATTTGGATACAGAACTGGCTCAAAAGTAGAAGACAGAGCGTGGTGGTGGATGGTGGTTTTTCAGACTGGAGGCCTGTGACCAGTGGAGTGCCACAAGGATCGGTGCTGGGCCCTCTACTTTTTGTCATTAACATAAATGATTTGGATATGAGCATAAGAGGTAAAGTTAGTACGTTTGCAGATGACACTAAAATTGGAGGTGTAGTGGACAGCGAAGAGGGTTCCCTCACATTACAACAGGATCTGGATCAGATGGGCCAATGGGCTGAGAAGTGGCAAATGGAGTTTAATTTAGATAAATGTGAGGTGCTGCATTTTGGAAAAGCAAATCAGAGCAGGACCTATACACTTAATGTGTTGGGTCCTCAGGGGTGTTACTGAACAAACAGACCTTGAAGTGCAGGTTCATAGCTCCTTGAAAGTGGAGTTGCAGGTAGATAGGATAATGAAGAAGGTGTTTGGTATGCTTTTCATTATTTGTCAGAGCATTGAATACAGGAGTTGAGAGGTCATGTTGCAGCTATTCAGGACATTGGTTAGGTCACTTTTGGAATATTGCGTGCAATTCTGATCTCCATCCTATGGGAAGGATGTTGTGAAACTCAAAAGGGTTCAGAAAAGATTTACAAGGATGTTGCCAGGGCTGGAGGATTTGAGCTATAGGGTGAGATTGAACAGGCTGGGGCTGTTTTCCCTGGAGCGTCGGAGGCTGAGGGGAGACCTAATAATTACAAAATTATGAGGGGCATGGATAGGATAAATAGACAAAGTCTTTTCCCTGGGGTCGGGGAACTAGAGGGCATAGGTTTAGGGTGAGAGGGGAAAGATATAAAAGAGACCTATGGAGCAACTTTTTCACATAGAGGGTGATACGTGTATGGAATGAGCTGCCAGAGCAAGTGGTGGAAGGTGGGATAATTATAACATTTAAAAGACCATCTGGATGGGCACATGAATAGGAAGGATTTAGAGGGAGATGGGCCAAGTGCTGGTACATGCGACTAGATTAACTTAGGATATCTGGTTGGTGTGGACGAGTTGGACTGTAGGATCTGTGACTTACATATCTCTTTGACTCCACATGACCATCCCAAAATATGGTGAATTAGATAGGGTGCAGCACTCCTTTAGTATTTCAATGAAGTAATAATGAAGTCATATTAGACTCAAAACGTGAGCTTTACTGCTCCCTCCACAAGTCTGCTCAATACCTCCAGCTTTGAATGAGCAAACCACTAGATTGTGGTCTCCCATCACTGGAATGCGATTTAAAACTGAACCTTGAGACTCAGAGATGAGGATGCTGTAACTGACAAGATTCACGTTGTCAAGATTCTGATGATTACATTATTCAAAATCCAGCAAATTGGCATTTCCTTACCAGTGCTGCATTCTGGGAGAAATATTGCTGGGAACGGATCAAATAGCAAATCAACGTAGAAGCCTTACCTCAGTGTAGTGGACATCCTGCATCCCAGCATCCTCTTTCATTGCAGCTTCTTCCTCAATGTTCGGAGTGATTGCTTTGAAAGCTGTGCAGCCTTTTGGAAATAATTCTGAGAGGAACGGAAAAGAATCACTTTAGGCTTAGTGACATTAAATCTGTACTCAGACAGCCATTACTTGCTCAGGAAAAGAAACAGAAATTGCTGGAAAAGCTCAGCAAGTCTGGCAGCATCTGTAGAGAGGAATCAAAGTCAACATTTCGGGTCCAGTGACCCTTCCTCAAAAATTCTTTGGGTTACTTATTCAGGCCTGTCCTCAACACCAGCAACTGCTATTCTAGTGAAATGTTTTTGAGCAAAAGGTTGTCAACACCAAACATCAACCTTGTTTTCTTTCTAATGCAGACCGAAGCAAGTTTGCCAGCAGTTTCTGTTTCTAGCTAAGATTTGATTTGATTTTTGATTTTATTTATTGTTGTCATATGTACTGAGATACAGTGAAAATTATGGTTTTGTGTGCAACACAGGCAGATCATACTTTATAATTACATAAGGGTAATAGAACAGAATATAGTGTTGCAGCAACAGAGAAGATGCAGAGGAAGGTCAACTCTTATACACGAAGTCTGTTTATAAGTCTGATGACAGCTAGGAAGAATTTTTTCTTAAATCTGTTGGTTAAGTTCTTTGAAACTTTTGTATCTTTTTCCCGATGGAATAGAGTACAACCAGAATGGAAAGGTTTTTTTGCTTTTATTGGCTGCATTCCCAAGGCTGCAGGAAATGTAGATGGAGTCAATTGAATTGAATTGAATTTATTGTCACATGTTACTGAGACACAGTGAAAAGCTTTGTCTCGCAGCAATACAGGCAGATCACAGAGTTAAGTAGCGTAGATAATAAATGGAAGGAAGGCTGGTTTATGTGATGGATTGTGTTCCTTTCATAACTTTCGATGACTTTGTGTGGTCTTGGGCAGAGCAGTTGCCATACCAACCTGTGATGCATCCAGATAGGATGGTTTCGGTGGTGCATCTGTAAAAATTGGTAAGGGTCACTGTGGACATTCCGAATTTCCTTAGCCTTCTGGAGGAAGTAGAGGCATTGGTTCGCGTTTTTTGACTATCGTGTCAACGTGGATGGACCATGACAGATTACTGGTGACACTTACTCCTTGGAATTTGATGCCCTTGACCATCTCCGTGGGCGGCAGGTGCACAGTGGTTAGCACTGCTGCCTCACAGCACCAGAGACCCGGGTTCAGTTCCCGCCTCCAATTCCTGCCTCAGGCGACTGACTGTGTGGAGTTTGCACGTTCTCCCCGTGTCTGCGTGGGTTTCCTCCGGGTGCTCCAGTTTCCTCCCACAGTCCAAAAATGTGCAGGTTAGGTGAATTGGCCATGCTAAATTGCCTGTAGTGTTAGGTGAAGGGGTAAATGTAGGGGAATGGGTCTGGGTGGGTGTGGACTTGTTGGGCCGAAGTGCCTGTTTCCACACTGTAAATAATCTAATCTAATCTAATCTCCCCCTCAGCACCACTGATAGAGACAGGGGAGTGTCCTCCACTGAGTTCGATGACCAGCTCCTTCATTTTGCTGACATTGAGGGAGAGACTGTTGCCTTTACATCATGCTACTAAGCTCAGTCTCCTTCCCATACTCTGTCTCATCGTTGTTTGAGATCTGATCCACGAGAGCAGTGTCATCAGCAAATTTGTAAACGGAGTTGCAACTGAATTTGTTTACACAGTCATGAGTGTATAAGGAGTATAGTAAAGGGCTGAGCACACCATCTTGTGGGGCACTGGCATTGAGGATTATTGTCACCTATCCTTATGGATCAGGTCTGTGCGTCAGGAAGTCAAGGATCCAGTTACAGAGGGGGAGGCAGAGTCCCAGGTATCAGAGTTTGGAGAAGGGTTTACTTGGAATTATGGTGTTGAAGGCAGAATTAAAGTCAATAAATAGGAATGTGACATAGGCGTCCACGTTCTAGTGATGAGCATAGGGCAAAGGAGATGGCATCCACTGTGGATCTATTGCCACAGTAGACTGTAGAGTTGCAGCAATAGTAATTTGTTTTCAAGGACATGGAGCAAGGTGCAGTCTGTCAGCTGGAATCTATGATGTTCCGGGAGGATATTCCATAGCAAGTGGATGGAATCTTGTCTTCACCAGTTGGGTAAACTGAGCTGGTCATCAGCCTACTTTACTCCATGCGTTGTTTCTGTATCTGTACAGATTATTGGTTAGAATGCATCTCACATTGGTCTCTTCATTTAAGGAAGTATGCAAATACATTGGAGACGGGGAAGAGGCAGTTTAATAGATTGATACCCAGAATGAGTGGGTTGTCTCATGATGAAGGACTGGACAGACTGGGCATTTTTTTATTGGAATTTAGAAGAACGAGGGATGACCAGATTAATACGTAGAAGATCCTGAAAGTTTTAACAAGATGAATGTGGAAAGGAACATTTCCTTTAATGAATCAGTCCAGAACCAAGGGACATGATCTAAAATTAGACATTGTCTTTTACAGATGTGGATAAAGGGACTTTTTTTGTTCTCTGCAAGTGTTGTGGAATTCTCTGCCTCATAAGGCAGGGAATATATGGACATTGACTATTTTTAGGACAGATGTAGATAGATACTTATTAGTCATGGGATTTAGAGTCTAGTGAGGGCATGGGAATGTAGAATTTGGAACACAGACAGATGACACATTATCTTATAAAATGGTAGAGGAGAGCAAAGGAGTTGATTGGTCTATTTTTTATTTGCAATTCATCTGCCCAAGTGATGTTTCTTTATTGGCTTCCTTGCTACAAAGACTGCAACTAACCACTGCTGACTACGATTTAGTTTGCAAGGAACACGTTATATCCATCAACTGATTCTGATTTAATAGAAGGCTTTCAGAAGGTTGCAAAACACCAGCAATTCGGCTCAGGCCCAAACAGCGAAGGTTGAAGGGCTCATGACAAGGGTAGGAGCTACATCTTAGCAACAATGGTGCAATGGCAATGGACCAGATTGGGGTCAGTTAGATCAACTGGCTAGACAGCTTAAGAGACAAGGTGAGGCTGCTAGATTAGACTCAGTTTCCTCAACGGTTGGTGTAATAAGGATTCCAGTTTTTCAACCTTGCCCGAGGCACAGTCATCCTCAGGTTTAACCATCACCAGTTGTCTCTATCTAATAAGGCAGGAACCCCTCGGGACAAGGGTGACTTTATTCACTTTATCATAAGTAAGTCACCAAATCACGCACTCTTTAAAAATGATGATGGAACAAATCCCTAGCATATGGCCCATTATAACATCCAAACCCCTGCTAAATTAGGAATATCAACCCTTTAGAACATCCCATCAGTTATAGGAATTTAAGATTAATTTCCAGGACCCTTCTGCAAGCAACAATCTGTTTACAAAGTGCCACAGCGTAATTAAAATGCTTTTTACGTTACGTTCTTTGAAACCTTTTGGAGAATTTGGGGTTCGGTAAAAGTTACAGATAATTAGGAACAAGGTCACGGAATGTCTTGGAAACAACACTAAGCATTTCAAAATCAACAATTTGCTTCAGTTGGAGCCAGTAAAGGTCAGTAATTACAGGGGTGACAAGGGAAAGAGACGTGACATAAATTAATGATTAATCACAATAATATTGGACAAACAAAAAACGGCTGCTTGACTAGCTAGGACTGTTCATGTCATTGGAGATTCTGGAACTATGCCTGATAAATGTGGCAAGTGATCTGCTAATCCAAAACACAATGATAATGATTGCTGACTGTGGGGGAGTTTGACAACCACAGAAATTGGACACATCGATACAACATTTGAACAGATCCTTTTAAACAGAAACATAGGCGGCAGGAAATGGAAGTTGGAAGAAGGATGTACATTAATCATTGACTCATTATCAACTGAAAAGCTAACAACTACTGATAAATGTAGCGCCCCGACCAAGGCAATTTATCAAAAGCAAAATACTGCAAATGCTGGATCTGTGCCATCAGAATGAAGAAAGCTGTGGGGAAACTCAGCAGGTGAGGTAAATCTGTGGAGAGAGAGATTTCTGCTGAATGCTCCTGGATCTGAAACAATAACTCAGTTTCTCTCATCACAGACAGAAATGTCCTCCAAGGTAAAAACTGTTAACATTTTGAACAACCTATAATATTCACATTTCAGAGGCTACGCCAACGTTTTGAAAGGTGTAGAGAAAATGTACGCGAGTGGCACTCAGGATGAGGCATTAAATCGAGAGACTGGAAAAGCTTGGCAAGAGAATAACTAAGGAAAAAGTAGAACCCATTAGGGAACATTGAGGTAATCAGTGTGTGGACAGTCTGCAATGAATATACTGCATTGCTCTTCAGAATGGAAAAAAACAACACAGGTACAGACCTTCAGGTGGAGTACTGTGAAATATTTGACAAAAATTAACAAATAGGGAGAATGTATTGCAGCGTTTAGCAGCGTTACTCAAGTGGATAAGTCTGCAGGCCCAGATTAGGTGCATCCCCTGGATTTTGATGGAGGTAAGGGAGGAGAAACCAGAAGCTGTAAGTTTCAAATCCTCTCTGGCCACAGGTGAGGTGTCAGAGGACTGCCTATTGAAAAAAAGGACAGACCTGGAAATTAGAAGCCAGTTAGACTAACATAGTTGGGAAGTTCTTAGAGAGAATTCTGAGGGGCAGAATATATCTGCACTTGGATAGACACAGATTAATCAGGGACAATCAACTTGGATTTGTTGATATTTGACACACTTGATCAAATTTTTTTAAGGAAGTAACCAGCAGTGTTAATGAGGATACTACATTTGATGTGGTCGACAGGGACTTCTGCAAAGCTTTTGAGAAGGTCCATCATGGCAGACAGCTCAAGAAATTAAGAGCCCACAGGATTGAGAGCAAAATGGCTCATTTGATCCAAAATCAGCTGATTTAAAAAAAAACATTCATGGGATGTGGGTATCAATGACTAGGCCCGCATTTATTGCTCATCCCTAAATGCCCAGAGGGCAGTTAATAGTTAACCACATGGCTGTGGTTTTGGAGGCACATATAGGACAGACCAGGTAAGGATGACAGCTTCTTCCCTGAAGGACATTAGTGAACCAGATGGATTTTCCCAACAATCGGCAATGGATTTACAATCATCATTAGACTCTGAATGCCAGCTATGACTTAATTGAATTCAAATTCCACCATCTGCCACGGCAGGATTTGAACCCGGATCCCCGGAATATTGCCTGGTTCTCTGGATTTATAGTCCAGCAACTCCGCTTTGATGGTTGTGGAGGAATGTTTTTGAGTCGAGAAGTCTGTTTCCAGCAGGGTTCCATGTGGCTTGGTGCTTGGGCCCTGGCTGTTTCTGGTATTTGTTAATAATTTGAATTTAAATGGAAGGGGATATGGTCAAAGAAATTTGTGGATGAGAGGGATCTGATAGAGCTGAATGGGATTATAAGAGGAATAGTTAGGGTGGATAGGAAAGCTTTTTTTCCCCCCATTTGTTGAAAAGTCAATAACTACGGGGCATTGCCTTAAATTTGAGAGGAGATTTGAGGAGACTTTTTTTTCCATTGATGGTGATGGGAGCCTGTAACTAACTGCCTGAAAGGGTGATTGTGCCATAAAACCTCATAATAAATAAGCAGTATTTAGATATTCATTTGCATTGCCGTTGCCCTCCAGGACTATGGGTCAAAAGCTGGAAATAGGGTTAATATAGTCAGATCTTGTTGACCATCACAGGCACAGTGATGGTCAACAAGATGATCCCTTTCTGTGCTGTAAACATCAATGAACATCTAATCCCCAAAGGGCAGAGAAGGTCAAATGTGATGTGATATTAGAATTCAAAAAGTCTGGAATAGTTTTACATCGGGAGAAATAGTTTCATAACAAGTGGGACAGTAACTATTATCAGCATCCTGCCATCCAGAACAGATGATGCACAAACAGCAAACAGCCCATAGAGGATGACCTACTTCCTTATGGGGCATCTTAGCTGATGGCATCCCCTGGAGAGACAAAGGCATCCAAGTGTCCTTGTGGGTTTTAATTTCTGTGTTGGCAACTTTTGCCTAGGAGAAAGTGAGGACTGCAGATGCTGGAGACCAGAGTTGAAAAATGTGATAAACCCTTCCTGGGGTCAGACCGGGGTTCAGGCTGGGCAGTCTATGCCAGGCCCCCGGAACTGGTCACAGGCCTGGGCTGAACCGGTGGGTGGGTGGAGGAGGCGGGTTGTAAAAGTCTGGTTTAAAGTGAGCGGCGGCACCTACTTCGTGGGATACGCACTCGAGTGGTGTCACTTCCTGAAGAAGGGCTTATGCCCGAAACGTTGATTCTCCTGTTCCTCGGATGTTGCCTGGCCTGCTGTGTTTTTCCAGCATCACATTTTTCAACTTTTGCCTAGGGGCAGGGCAGAGACCACAGGCCCTGGTGCTGCTTCATGGTCTGGAATCCTAGTCACTGGGCTTGAGCACTGTGCCCCCTGGACCCCTGGTTAGTTGGCTGTGATGTATCCCCACTCTCTTGCCCAAGCTGCCATTGCTACGGTGCTCGCCAGCTCGAAGGAAGTCTCGTTCTTTGTCCTATGGAGTTTGCTACAGACTCCCCAGTGTGACAGTCAATGCTCAGAACCCTCATGTCTCACTGTTTGGGAAGAGGGCAGCCTACAGGTTGCCTGACCAGACTGAATGTTCTCCAGTATCCACCGTCGTTCATTCTGCAGGCATGCTTAAGCCAGTGAAGTCACTGCTGCTCAACGAGTGCTAACAGATTCTGGAGGTCTGACTTTGACTGCACTCGAGATCTGAACTTGCCTGGATATACCCATAATGCCCCACAGACAGTGCGTAGGGATGTTATTAAGCTGCAAGTGTAGTTATCCATGTTTCACAACCACAAAAAAACTCAAGTTGCTGAGATCACAGGGCTCACAATCCTTCAGCTTCGGCCAAATGTCACTCCATGAACAATGTGAGGATCAGCTAAAGTTGACAGCAGCTTTCCCTATTCACGTCAGGTTCTACATCATGGACAGATTTAAATAAGCTTTACTGTCACATGTCCTCCCATGAATACAGTGAAAACGTTATAAGTCGTAGTTTACGGTATCTTCATTGTTTGTCAGTATGAACTTGTGGTTAACCATTTCTTGAGGAATGAGTTGCAACATCTTGTCAACAACCACCAGACACATACCGACTAACAATAATTGGTGAAAGACCCAGATAGGTGACATGAGGACACTTTTTTTTGAAAAGTGATGACATGATCTGCTGGAAAGGGAGGCAGAAGTAAGTTTGGCAGTCACGTTTAAAAGGGAACTGGAGAAATCCGTGAAATAGAAAAAGCTGCAAGGTTTTGCGGGACTGATTAAGATAATTAGATTGCACTTTCAAAAAACCAGTACCAGTACTGCCATTCGGCTGCTTTCTGTATAGTTTCACTCTCTGATACTTTACAGAGTCTGCAGCACTGAGGAAGACAGTTTTAGGCACAAACTGATTGCCATCCATGTTACCGCTAGGTGAAAATTGCTCACTAAACAGGTCAAACTGACCACATTGTTCTGTGGATATTACGCAGGGTAAATTGTGACATAAGGATGTGATCATTGGTGCTGCACAGAACATGAACGTTTACAGTACAGCAGGCTATATTCAGTGTGTCACAGCTGAATCTGCTACAGCCCTCCATTTCTCCACATCACTCCAAATCTAATACCAGTGCCTTGGACTTCCAATTTCCCTCAATCAATCCTAAAGCCAGTGTCACACTTAGTCCTATGTTCCCATATTAATTTCTAACTACTCCGATTGTCCTACTCTTTTCTCAGAGTCCTGCCATCAATCACAAACAAATCCCACTCTCCCACTCTCTGTTTATAGCTTGACATCTTACTGGGCTTCTGATTTTTATCCACATTTCACTGAACACTGATGTGAAGGTGCCAGTGTTGGACTGAGGTGGGCAAAGCCAGAAGTCATACAGCACCAGATTATAATCTGACCGGTTGGACCATGATCTGCTGTCATTTGACTTCTGACGCTAAACGGAGAAAGTGAGGTCTGCAGATGCTGGAGATCAGAGCTGAAAATGTGTTGCTGGAAAAGCGCAGCAGGTCAGGCAGCATCCAGGGAACAGGAGAATCGACGTTTCGGGCATAAGCCCTTCTTCAGGAATCTGAGGAAGGGCTTATGCCCGAAACGTCGATTCTCCTGTTCCCTGGATGCTGCCTGACCTGCTGCGCTTTTCCAGCAACACATTTTCAGTTCTGACGCTAAACACTGAACACTGAACCTGGGTTCCATTCTCGCCTCCGGCAACTGTCTGCGTGGAGTTTGCCAATTCTTCTAGTGTCTATATGAGTTTCCTCTGGGTGCTCCAGTTTCCTCCCACAGTCCACAGAGGTACAGGCTATGCTCAATTTCCCACAGTGTCAAGGGATGTGCAGGCTAAGTGGGTTAGCCATGGGAAATGCAGGGATGTAGAGATAAGACGCGGGGGTAGGTGTATCTTCAGAGAATTGGTGTAAACTTGATAGGCCAAATGGCCTGCTTCCACAATAGAGGGAGTCTAAGAACATATTCAAGTTTCTATTTTAAATAATCCCGATGATAAAATGGTCCACTTTGTCACAGCCTGCAGTGCAGGTTCAGTGCTCAGTGTTTAGCGTCAGAAGTCAAATGACACCAGATCATGGTCCAACCGGTCAGATTATAATCTGGTGCTGTATGACTTCTGGCTTTGCCCATCTCAGTCCAACACTGGCACCTTCACATCAGTGTTCAGTGAAATGTGGATAAAAATCAGAAGCACAGTAAGATGTCACGCAGACAGTTGCCGGAGGCGAGAATGGAACCCAGGTTCAGTGTTCAGTGTTTAGCGTCAGAACTGAAATGGGATTTGTTTGTGATTGATGCAGGACTCTGAGAAAAGAGTAGGACAATGGGAGTAGTTAGAAATTAATATGGGAACATAGGAGTAAGTGTGACACTGGCTTTAGGATTGATTGAGGGAAATTGGAAGTCCAAGGCACTGGTATTAGATTTGGAGTGATGTGGAGAAATGGAGGGCTGCAGCAGATTCAGCCGTGACACACTGAATATAGCCTGCTGTACTGTAAACGTTCATGTTCTGTGCAGCACCAATGATCACATCCTTATCATCTTAGCTGTCAATTCACTCTTCTATTTCTAATTGGTGGCCCATCAACAACGACCAGGGCGAATGGTTTGCCTTCTTCATTTTAGCAATACTTTGTGGAACTTATAAAACAAATATCATCATAGCTTTGAGTGGAAAGAATCCCAGTCTCTCAAATCTCTCTGCACAGCTATGCAGTATTTTGTCTCTCTGCTCTTTCTCTTTGAACAACAGGGGTCTAACAGCCAACCTGACAGTGTGGCTCAGTTGGAGGTGCACTTGATTCTGAAACCCATTACTCAAATCCCACTCAAAACACTGAGAGCAAAAATCAAGGCTTGCTTAGGGATCAAATGAATAAAATAAAAATTTAAGATGAAAACTGGCTTCTACAAAGGATGAATATAGAATCATGCAGATGGGTTAAGAGAATGCCTGGAGTGTGAAAGGGGTACACAGGGGAAAATAGAAACTCCTTGTGTAAAAGGTAGTAGCACTTCAGCGATAGAAAAGTGAAGGGTTAAGATCATAAAAGAGACAAGATACAAATACAATGATTAATTTCACAAGGATTCAAACTGAAGGCATGACATTTTTCTTCAGGTAGTGATAGCCCGGACAACATAAATGATTTTGAATGTCTTTGAATGGAGCATTAATAAATAAATATTAATAATAAATAAATAAATAAATAAGTGGAGTTGGAGGTAGATAGGATAGTGAAGGCGATGCTTGGTAAGCTTTCCTTTATTAGTCAGAGTATTGAGTATAGGAGTTGGGAGGTCATGTTGCGGCTGTACAGGACATTGGTTTGGCCACTGTTGGAATATTGTGCGCAATTCTGGTCTCCTTCCTATCGGAAAGATGTTGTGAAACTTGAAACGGTTCAGAAAAGATTTTCAAGGATGTTGCCAGGTTTGGAAGATTTGAGCTATAGGGAGAGGCTGAACAGGCTGGGGCTGTTTTCCCAGGAGCATCGGAGACTGCGGGGTGACCTTATTGAGGTTTATAAAATCATGAAGGGTATGGATGGGATAAATAGACAAGGTCTTTTCCCTGTGGTGGGGGAGTCCAGAACTAGAGGGCATAGGTTTAGGGTGAGAGGGGAAAGATTTAAAAGGGACCTAAGGGGCAACGTTTTCATGCAGAGGGTGCATGTATGGAACGAACTGTCAGATGAAGTGGTGGAGGCTGGTACAATTACAGCATTTAAAAGGCATCTGGATGGGTATATGAATAGGAAGGGTTTAGAGGGATTTGAGCCAAGTGCTGGCAAATCAGACTAGATTAGGTTGGGATATCTGGTTGGCATGGATGAGTTGGGCCAAAGGTTCTGTTTCCATGCTGTACATCTCTGTGACTCTATGAGACATGACATTTATGCTAGAACACAGAGGGCTTAAGGAATAATTCTATGCAGTGTTGAATCATCAAAATGATTGGATCAGGTACATCTGAAGAAATTAATTCCTCTGCTGGAGGGATCAAAAATGTGATGAAATTCGAGGGTATAACGTTAAAGCTAGATGCAGGTCATTCAGGAGGGAAATTTTGTTGAAATCCAGTCTTTATATAGATCCATTTTGTGTAGAGTGAGCCAGTGTTCTCTGAGCTCACTCAGTTCGAAGAGTTGTTAGGTGGCAACATTCAATTTTGCCCAGTGATAGGTTGGGGACCTTGCCACATTTTCAATAGATCCCTGAAGTGGAGTTGAAAGGAGACAGGCGGGAACTGAAGGTCAGTAAAATGGGAAGAAGAGAGGTGTAAACCTATCTTTTAGATTTGGAGATGCCGGTGTTGGACTTGGGTGTACAAAGTTAAAAATCACACAACTCCAGGTTACAGTCCAACAGGTTTAATTGGGGGCACTAGCATTTGGAGTGTTCTCCTTCATCAGGTGGTTGTGGAATATAAGATTGTAAGACACAGAATGTATAGCAAAGGTTTACAGTGTTACGAAACTGAAATTATATATTGAAGGAGTGTTCTCCTTCATCAGGTGGTTGTGGAATATAAGATTGTAAGACACAGAATGTATAGTTGAAACTTTATTGCTGGAACAGCACAGCAGGTCAGGCAGCATCCAGGGAACAGGAGATTCGACGTTTCGGGCACAGGCCCTTCTTCAGGAATCATAATGTATAGCAATGTATAGCAAAAGAATGTATAGCAAAGGTTTACAGTGTTACGAAACTGAAATTATATATTGAAAAAGACTTGGATTATTTGTTAAGTCTCTCATCTATTAGAATAACCATGTTGGTTTCACTTCTTTCACATGTAAATCGCAAAACCTTTTATGGAGCTACATTCTCAAGTGAACTTTAAAAATTAGTGGCATGTCGGCCCAGATAATGTATTGCAGGTGGGAGCTTCCCTGTGTGAGACTGTCTGCGCCGCAATGGTCAGACTGATTCTAATAATGAACTGGATTCTAATCATGAAGGAGGGGCAGGGCGCTGTAAGGGAAATGACAGGCTGTGAGAACGTGTGTGTATGTGTGCGAGTGTAAAGGGCTTTAAGTCTGTGAGAGGGTGTATGTGTGAGTGTGGGACTGTATGTGTGTGTGTGCGCGCATGCGCACGTGTAGATGTTTGTGTGGGTGTATAGTGCAGTAGTCACTTCTCATAGACTTATACCTCTTTACACTCTCACTCTTTCACAGACACCCATAACCATTCCCCCCAGCACCACCACCACCACCACACACACACTCACATGCACACATACACATATATGTTTGTGGGGTGAATCTGTACTTGCAGAAATTACATTTTATTTTGCTCAAAAACTGCATGAATCCATGTAAGATTCTGTAAATCTGTTTTTTAGATTAGAATCATTCTGACCACTGTGCACAGACAGTATCACAACAGGACACCTCACACCTTCAATATATTATTTGGGCCGACATGACACCAATTGTTAAAGTTCACTTGAGAATGTAACTTTTCAAAATGTTTTGCAATTTACAGATGAGTGAACTGAAACCAACATGGTCATTCTAACAGATGAGAGGCTTCACAAACAATCCAGGTCTTTTTCAATAAATCATTTCAGTTACATCACACTGTAAACTTTTGCTATAAATTCTGTGTCTTTAAATCTTATGCTCCACAACCACCTGATGTTGTGGTTCTGTTCGCCGAGCTGGGAATGTGTGTTGCAGATGTTTCGTCCCCTGTCTGGGTGACATCCTCAGTGCTTGGGAGCCTCCTGTGAAGCGCTTCTGTGATCTTTCCTCCGGCATTTGTAGTGGTTTGAATCTGCCGCTTCCGGTTGTCAGTTCCAGCTGTCCGCTGCAGTGGTCGGTATATTGGGTCCAGGTCGATGGGCTTATTGATTGAATCTGTGGATAAGTGCCATGATTCTAGGAATTCTCTGGCTGTTCTCTGTTTGGCTTATCCTATAATAGTAGTGTTGTCCCAGTCGAGGTTCCAATCAATATTAGGGAAGTTGAAGTCATCCATGACAACAACCCTGTTAATTCTGCACCTTTTTAAAATCTGCCTCCCAATTTGCTCCTCTGATGATGGCTTCCAATAGCAACAACCCCCAACTGCCTTTGTGCCAGGTCTGACTCCAACCAGCAAAGAATCTCCCCTGATTCTTGTTTAGCAGGGGTTGAAAAACTCAAAAGCAATATTTGTTTGATGAATCTGAGGAAGACTAGTGCTCAAAGGAAAAACTCGGGGGCTGGACTAGCTCGGTAAAGCTAGCTGTCAGTTAAGAATCACAATGCTGATTGTGAATGAGCAGTGAGGTATAGTCTCAGTGGATCCAGGACAGAAGGATGATGGACCAACACAGGAGCAGATGTTGAAGTAGACAGAACAGACCTCGAAAGGGAATTTCAAGGCTGGAGTGGGATAAGTGAGGAAATATAATCCCTAATGAGATTTAATGAGATAAAGGAGAGGTGAAGGACTAGTGGTATTATCGCTGGACAGTTAATCCAGAGACCCAGATAATGTCTCAGGTTTGAATCCTGCCAACAGCTTGTGGAATTTGAATTCAATTAAAAAAAAATCAGGAAATAGTCTAATGACAGTCACAAATCCATTGTTGATTGTCAGGAAAAACCCATCTGGTTCATTAATGTCCTTTAGATTCTGAAACTGCCATCCTTACCTGGACTCCATGTGACTGCAGACCAACAGCCATGTGGCTCACACTAAACTGCCCTCTGGTAATTGGGGATGGGCAATTAATGCTTGCCACAACCCTTGAATGAATAATTCCTTATAAAAAACCTGATAACCCATTAACATCTAGCTGCTGAGAAATCTATGGATCTGTTTTGATCATATTTACTATCTGATGTGTGCTGTGGGGTTTTCGCCCAGTATAACAGCCACGCTCATCATATATTAATTCTGGGCGTTTACTAATTCCACAGGCAGGCTCACTCTTGGTGTCTTTTGACATTCAAGCATTTTTTTTTTGGAAAAATAATTAACGAGACCTCCTTTGACATCGAATTGAAGCTGGGAATGTAATGGTTAAACTTGCTAGAAGTGAAAATTTGTAATTCTCGGGTAATACTCTCAGACAGTGCACTCTTAAATCATCCTGTCGGTAGAGGCATTTAATGAAAGGTATCAAAACACAAGCTGAGGCACGCCAAAAATACTGTTTCTTGGAACCAATTTCAACACATCCCCACAACCTTCCTTGGCTTTCGAACATAGTAATATAGAAAGCAGGAGCAGAAGTAGTGCTTCAGCCCACTGAGTCTGCTGCACCATTCAACAAAATTATGGCCGATTCTCTATTTCAACCCCTGCACTCTCCACATTCCCCTTTTGCCCCGAGAAGTCTTTCTTTTTAAACATATTCAGTGGCTTTGCCGCTGTGGAGGAGAATTCCAGGGGTTTGCCATCTCGGATTGAAGATGTTTCTCCTCATCTCGGTACAAAATGGCCGATGCCATGTGGCCCAATATTGTAGGCCCGCAGCCAGAGGGAATGTCATCCAGTCTGTCCAGCCCCGTCAGAACTTTATACGTTTCAGTGAGATCCCTTCTCATTCTTCTAAGTTCCGGTGAATTGGCTTAATTATTGCAAATGCTTTGTGCATTTGCATACAATACCTTTACAATGTGTTTATTTTTAACTTCCTTTTCTACTGCAGCTCTACTTTCTTCTAGCCCTCATTTCCTCAGATTTCCACTTTTGTTCTCTACTTTTCGACCTTTCATTTCCATCTGTGTTTCTCTCATTATAGTCTCCCTTCTCAAGTCCTGCCACCACCTGCTTTGTGAGACAGACAAATCACTTCTCAAAACAATAAGCAAGCCGAACTTATCAGTGTTTTGAATCAGCCTATTCAGGTATGTTATGACACATGTCTGGAGGCAGTGGGACTTGAAACCAGGCCTCTTGGTTCAGAGATAGGGACACTACCATTTGCATCATAAGAACCTTCAGGCTGAAGCTATTTTGTTTAATAACTAATTAAGTGCGCAATAGTTGTAAATTAAACTGCAATATAATTAATCACTTCCAGTCAATGGTGTACATAACTCTCAGAGCTGGGCTGAGGACTTGCATTACATGCGATGCGTTTGAATCAGACAAAAATATCTAAAAGAAATAAACAGATTAATTGCCTGGTGCCTCATTGCTGTGTGCTGATGTTCTGTCACAGTTTCAAACATAAACTGCAACTGGCCTGCTTATTTTTACACCCACATACATAATCGTGCACATTCTCTTGCATACATACAATCTCAACCACTGTCTCATTTGCCCATTTTCATGCACATTTACTGATAGATGGTCACATGTGGAAACACAATATTGAACAGTGCAGATACAGACTAACTCTCACTGCTCCTGACAAACACATGCCAGGAATGATTATAGAGTCATAGAGATGTACAGCACGGAAACAGACCCTTTAGTCCAACCAATCCATGCTGACCAGATATCCCAACCCAATCTAGTCCCACCTGCCAGCACCCAGCCCATATCCCTCCAAACCCTTCCTATTCATATACCCATCCAAATGCCTCTTAAATGTTGCAATTGTACCAGCCTCCACCACATCTTCTGGCAGCTCATTCCATACACGTACCACCCTCTATGTGAAAAAGTTGCCCCTGTGGTCTCTTTTATATCTTTCCCCTCTCACCCTAAACCTATGCCCTCTAGTTCTGGACTCCCTGACCCCAGGGAAAAAACTTTGTCTATTTATCCTATTCATGCCCCTCATAATTTTGTCAACTTCTATAAGGTCACCCCTCTGCCTCCAACACTCCAGAGAAAATAGCCCCAGCCTGTTCAGCCTCTCCCTGTAGCTCAGATCCTCCAAGCCTGGCAACATCCTTGTAAATCTTTCCTGAACCCTTTCAAGTTTCACAACATCTTTCCGATAGGAAGGGGACCAGAATTGCACACAATATTCCAGCAGTGGCCTAACCAATGTCCTGTACAGCTGCAATATGACCTCCCAACTCCTGTAGTCTGACCAATAAAGGAAAGCATACCAAACGCCTTCTTCACTATCCTATCTACGTGTGACTCCACTTTCAAGAAGCTATGAACCTGCACTCCAAGGTCTCTGATTCATTAAAACTATTTTATAAGCCCCAATAACATAGACCTTGTGTGTGTCATTATATTAAATGTGCCTCACAGAATGATTCCAAAACAAAATACTGAATGGCACTGAGCCAACAAAGAGTGACTAAAAGATGGACTGAAAATTCTACTAATTTTGGATTACTTCCCATTTAGTTCTCAGAAACTTTGAGAGTCAGCACTAGCATTTATGATGATAAATAATTACTGAAGTTTAAAAATACACCAAAATGCAACAGCTTTAGGAAACCGTAAAGCAGAACTGAAAATGCTGGAAAACACCCAGGCATCTGTTGGCTGGGCACTGACTGCAAATGGCATGAAATTAACATTGAGAAAGATAATGATTGACTTCAAGGGAACCAGGAAGACTGGATGATCACCAAGAAATATGAACCTTAAAAGTAGGGAAGTGAGAGGAGATATGTTTTGGGAGAAAGAGGCAGGAACTAAATGATATAACAATGTGTTACATCAGAGGAGGAGACTGGGAGCTGGCCTTATAGAGATTTCTAAAATCAGGACAGGCATGGATAAGGTGACTAACCAAGGATCTTTCTCCAGTGTAGGGCATACATTTAAGGTGAAAGGGGAAAGATTTAAAATGGACCTGAAAGACAACATTTACACAGAGGGTGGTGCATACATGGAATGAGCTGCCAGAGGAAGTGGTAGAAGTGGGTACAATTACAACATTTAATAAGCATTTGGATGGGCACATGTATAGAGGGTTTAGAGGGAGATGGGCCAAATAGAGGCAAACTGGAGTAGCTCAGTTTAGGATACCTGGTCAGCATGGACAAATATGACAGAGAAGTCTGTCTCCAAGCTGTGTGACTCAATGATTATGATCAGGGTATTTGTGCATAAATCTCTGAAGGTGGCAGGATAGGTTAACAAAGAAGTCAATAAAGTTTTACAGATAGATGTATAGAATATGAAAACCCGGAAACTATGTTAAACCAACACAAAGGGTGAGTTAGGCCCAATTCAGGTATCTTGCCTGATTCTGGGTTTCACACTTTAGGAAGGACATGAAGACTTTGCAGAAGAGATTTACAAAAAATGGCTCCAAGGATGAGGGACAAACTGGAAAAACTGGGATATTAGTGTTCTCAGTCCAAACAAAAACAAGAGGTGATGTTTCAGAGGTGTTTATAATCACGATGGGTTTCAATGTGGATCTCATAGAAACATATAAAATCCTGATGGGACTGGACAGGCTAGATGTGGGAAATATTTTCCCGTTGTTGGGGGATGTCCAGAACTAGAGGTCACAGTCAAAAAATAAGGGGAAAACCTTTCAGGACTGAGATGAGGAAGAATTTCTTCACTCAGAGAGTTGTGTATCTGTTTAATTCTCTCCTGCAGGAAGCTGTTGGGGCCAATATGTAAAATATATTCAAGACAGATTTGGGCATGGGCCTTTGCAGCTAAAGGGATGAAAGAGTAAGGAGTGAAAGTGGGAATGGGATACTGAAATTGCTTGATCAGCCATGCTCATACTGAATGGTGGTGCTGACCTGAGGGCTGAATGGCCTACTCCTGCACCTAGTTTGTGTGTTTCTAAAACTAGTTCCATTGGCTGATGTTTAATTTGACTGTCAAAAAGAACCAGAAGTAACACAAGGGTTAGGGTTTGGAACCCACTGCCTGATTGGACAGTAGATAATTATTCAATCGCAGCTTTCATGAGGGAATCGGATAAACACTTGTGGTAAAATCAAACTGCCGAGAGATTGGGAAAGAGCTGGGGAGTGGGATAAGTAGATTGCTCTGCAAAAGAGCTGGGGAGTGGGATAACTGCAAAAGAGATGGCACAGACATAATGGGCTGAAGGTTCTCCCTTCCCTGTTGAAGTTTTCTGTTCTGTGGCGTGAAATGCTAAATTTGTTCCTCCCTCCACAAACAGATCCAAGAGTATCCAGCATTTTCTCTCTTTATTGCAGTTGGAATAAATTGGAAAACACATAAACATAAGAAACAGTAGCAGTAATTGATTGTTCTGCCCTTCAAGCATCTTCAATTACTAATCTGTTTGTTTTATGAATTCCACATTCGCATTCACCTCTGATAACTCTGCATTCCAACTAAATGGCGTGATTTAATTTGTGAAAGAGAGTTATTGGGATTAATACAAATTATTTGACTTACTCTTCCTGTAGAGGTATTCTGCAACCAGGGCGGCCACATGAACATAACACATCACTGCCTGCAAAGGAGGAGAGACATGTTACACAGACTCATTCCCAACTTGTCCCTGAACAGTTAAGTTGTGGCTCAGTTGGTCACACTCTATTTCAGCAGGTGATAGCTAGACTGGGAATGTCTCTGGACCCAAAAACAGAGGCGCATGGCCACACAGGTTCAAATCCCAACAGCACAGCTGACTGAATTTAAATTCAGTTAATAAATCTGGAACATAATATCTCATTTTAGCCATTTATTTGCTGCAAAAAGCAATCTGGTTCACTCTTGCTGTTCTGGGAGGGAAATCTGCCACCCAGGCCTGGTCCGATCTATGTGTGACTCCAGATCCACAGCAACGTGAATGATTTTTATCCGCCTTCTGAAATTGCCCAACGAAACACTCCGTACAAGGGCCATTTGGGATGGATGTCAAATACCTGCTTTTCCAATAACACCTGCATCCCACAGAGGGATAAAAGATAACTGTCACATCTGAGCCCTCAGCGTTAAACCCCAGGAACTGGAGCACGTCGAGGTGTTAATCATCGCTGTGGGAATGACACATTGGTAGAGTTGTCATCTGCTGGATGAAATGTCAAACTTCTTTGGAACGAGATGTTAGAGTTGAACCCCCACTGTTTGCAGAAAAGAGGATGAGTTCTGTTCAGTGACAGGCTGTGACTAATGCCATTAAATCGTATTATTTGCTCATTATCTCATCGATGATTTTTGAATCTTGCTGTGTGAACACTGACAGACACATTTCCTGCATTGCCTACTCTATAAATATACTTGCATTGCCTTTTTGAAGCCTTTTGGTTGTCCTGATGCCACAATGGTGCTATATAGATGCAAATCTCTCCTTCCCTGTGCTTTCACTCTTGCATGATCAGCAGAGATCAAAGGATTTGCATGGTTGACCGGGATCAATTGCCTGGAGGTAAAACTTGAGCATTTAGATGGATTCAGCTTATTCAAAATGATCACCATGGTTACATCAATGGTGTTTTTGTCAACAATAATAAAACAGGATTTTAAATAAAGGTTGAATGATCAGAATGATATTTGGGCACCTGTCGACTGTGCCTAGTCAAATGCTCCAGTTATCAGTTTAATAAGAACCAAACAGAGGCGATAGTAAACGATAGACAGTGTGACATTTACAATTGGATTCAATCAGCATAAAGGGTGAAGTGTCAAGAATGAATTGTACAGTCTGGGATTGTGTTTTCTCAAATATACAAGACTAATGGCTAATCTAACTGAGGTGTTCAAGATGACAAATAGGGAGATGTGCATGCGGTATTGGTGGTTCAGATCAGAGCAAGAAGGGGGAGGGGGAGGGTTTGGAAATATAACTTTAAAATTCGTGCTTTTCAATTCTTTGTTTCTGATTTCCAGTAGCCATAGTTCTTTGTTTTGGTTTTTTTGTGAACTGCCTGACCTCACCTGGGCTTGCAGTTTGACAGGAGCTGAGGACAAGCAATCACAAGCTTCCTGGCAATTAACGTGTAAGTAGCAGTAATAGAAGGGGATACACAAGTCCTTTCAGATACCTATCAACGTTTGGTGTGACGAGACATGAAGCACATGTAGGATTAACAACACCAACATACAGAGAGCTTTAAGAACAATAAAAGTAAGTATGAAATATGCCATTTTAACACTGTTGTACATGTATAATAATTATTACAGTCTGACATATCTACATGGGATCAGTTGGTATAAGATAGATAGACATGCAATAAATAGGTATGCCCATCCTTCACTGACTCTATCCTTCCCCGCCTTGACTTTGATGCATCTATCAGTGGTGATAGGCAGTCCACTAATATTAACTACAAGCCTTTGGTTTCCCACTGTTAACTCAATTATAATTCCTCAAAGCTAATTATGAATAAGGACTCCATTCAATTTTCCCAATCATAGTCATACAGCATGGAAACAGCTTTATGAATCTTGCTGTGTGAACACTGACAGACATATTTCCTGCATTACCTACACTACAAACATATTTGCATTGGCTGTTGAGGCCTTTTGGGAGTGCTGATGTCACAATGGTGCTAGATAGATGCAAATCTCTCAGAGTTTGTGTTTTCAAAAAGGTGACACACTCTTGCATGATCAGCAGAGATCAAAGGATTTGCATGGTTGACCAGGATCAATTACCTGGAGGTAAAACTTGAGCATTTAGATGGATTCAGCTTATTCAAAATGATCACCATGGTTACATCAATAATGTTTTCGTCAGCAGCAATAAAACAGGATTTTAAATAAAGGGTTGAATTGTCAGAATGATATTCAATTCAACTCATCTATGCCGACCAGGTATCCTTAACCAACCTAGTCCCTTTTGCCAGCATTTGGCCTGTATCCCTCTAACCTCTTCCTATTCATATACCCATCCAGGGGCCTTTTAAATGCTGTAATTGTCCCCACCTCTACCATTTCCTCTGGCAGCTCATCCCATACACGCACACCTTGTGTGTGAAAAAGTTGTCCCTCAGGACCCATTTAAATCTTTCCCCTCTCACCTTAAAACTATGCCCTCTAGTTTTTGGACTACCCTAGGGAAAAGACCTTGACTATTCACCTTGTCTATGCCCCTCATGATTTTATAAGGTCACCCCTCAATCTCTGACATTCCAGAGAATAAAGTTCCAGCCTATCCAATTCAGTTGGTCGATCATGCAATTCCTACACCAGCTGAGGTTCCTATGAAGGATATTCTTTCTCAACCTCTTTCCTCGCCCAAGACCCTGAGATGTGGTGACCCTCAGGTCAAACCACCACCAACCATCTCTCCCTAATGAGACAGCAGCCCTATGGTCTGATAAGACTATGGCACCTTTATTATATTTCTCACTTTACCCAGTTCGGGTGAAAGGTCACAGGCCTATAAAGGTGAACTCTGCACCCTTCTCCACAGAAGCTTCCTAACCATAAAGTATTTCTAGCATTTTCTGTTTTTGACTCAAACTTCCAGCATCTGCAGGATTTTGCTTTGGGAGGGGCTTGGATAAGGTAAATAGTCAAGGTCTTTTCTATGGGGTGGGGGAGTTCAAAACTAGAGGGCGTAGGTTTAGGGTGAGAGGGGAAATATATAAAAGGGACCTAAGGGGCAATTTTGTTCATGCAGAGGGAGGTGCATGTATGGAATGAGCTGCCAAAGGAAGTGGTGGAGGCTGGTACAATTGCAGCATTTAAAAGGCATCGGGATGGGTATATAAATAGGAAGGGTTTAGAAGAATATGGGCCATGTGCTGGCAAACGGAACTAGATTAATTTAGGATATCTGGTCAGCATGGATGAGTTGGGCAGAAGGGTCAGTTTCTGTGCTGTGTATCTCTATGACTCTATGGCTTGCCATAGGACTGCAATTTATGTCTCACATTACAAGAATGACTATGGTGCTATTTAAATGCAAGTCTTTGTTCACTCTCGAGATTCCCCTGACCAGGCTGGCATTCACTGCCCATCCTGGAGATGTCCTGATTTAATGCAACTGGGTGACTTGTCCAGGTCACCTTGGAGAGAAGCCAAAAGCCAATGAGATGGTTTGGGACTGGAGTCACAGAGGCCAGATTGACTTAGTTGCTATTTCTTCCCTTTAAAAAATCCCAACAGATTGGCATGGAAAAACACACAAAAAAGTCTGCTTTCCCATTCTAGATTTTCGGAAGTGGAATTCAAGCACTAAAAACAGCATGATGGGGTTCAAACTCTGTCACATGTTCTGTTTAAAGGGGCAGGCCTGTTACCTCAGACAAGTCACCATTTTTCAAATGGATTTTCGCCATGCTGCCAAGCCAGGTCTTCCTGAGCTCAGGAGTGCTGGCATACGACTTGGCTAAACTGTACTGAAGGTCAATCAACATCTCAGGATCCTTCTCGTGCTCCTTCATCTGAGAAGTGGCCATAAGCACAGTGCGAATTCTCTTCGTCAGGTCTTTCACCTCACCTGGGAATGCGGTTGACTGCAACAGAACCAAAGGAGTGGGGTTGTTAATTACTTACAGATTTAAATACAATTTTCCATGGAACTTGGCTTATTATTCATGCATCTCATTAGCAAATATTGACAAAGCACCTTCAAGCTAATAAAACATCCTTAGGTATGTCACAGAAAAGCAAGAAAGCAACTTACATCTGGACAAGGAAGATCAGGCAGCCATTCGGCCCTTCAGACCTGTTCCACCATTCAATAAGATCATAGCCGACCTGACGTGATTTGAACCTCAACTCTACACTCATGCACATCCCAACAATCTTCCATCCCCTTGGTCATCAAGAATCTATCCAAGTCTGCCTTGAAAATACTGAAAGATTCTGCATTATTACCTTTTGAGGAAGGGAATTCCAAAGACTCTCAACCCTCTGAGAGAATAAAAACAAGGTTTTCACTCAGAAGGCCAAGTGCTTGATCAAATGGGCAGGCTTTAAGGAACATGTTAAAGGAATACAGAGGTAGAGTGGTGGAAGGTTTGAGGTGGTGGTTCTGGAGTTTAGGGCTTCGATAGCTGGACACATAGCCGACAGTGATTGGCTGACAGCAGTGACAAATGCTCATGAAGCTAGAATTAGAACCATAGAATCCTTACAGTGTGGAGGCAGGCTCCATCCATTAAGTCCACATTCCCGACCTTCCAAACAGCTTCCCGCCCACACCTACCCTATTCCTGTTACCCAGCATTTACCATGGCTAATCCACCTAGCCTGCACATCATTGGACTGTGGGAGGAAACTGCAGCACCTGGAAAAAACCCACGCAGACACGGGGAGGATGTGCAAACTCCACACAGACAGTCGCCTGAGGATGGAATCAAACCCAGGTCCCTGGCGCTGTGAGGCAGCAGTGCTAACCACTGCGCCACCGTGCCACCCCAATTTGGAGGAGCATAGATATCGTGGAATATCAGAGGTGGAGGCGGTCAGAAGGCTGAGTCCATGGAAGGAGCTGAGCATGAATGTTAAATCAGAGTCATTTCTGGACTGGGGCCCTTTATTCCTGATGAAGGGCTTTTGCTTCGAAGCTCCTTGGATGCTGCCTGAACTGCTGTGCTCTTCCAGCACTACTAATCCAGAATCTGGATTCCAGCATCTGCAGTCATTGTTTTTACCTGTACAGAACAATGAGCTGAGGAACTGACGGGTGAATAGATGTTTAGATACGGACAGCTGACCTCAGATTTGTGGAAGGCAGATGATGGGAAGCTGGCTATGAGAACCCAGGAATAGCCATGTCTGGAACGTAGAGGAGGAGTTTGAGTCTGAAACAGGGACAATATTACAGGCTGTGTCGGACATAACATTCCTCAGGTCATGTCAGAGTACTCACTGATTCACTGGGACAACAGTTGTACTGTGCAGGAAAAGGCTTTGTGGGTCAAACAGAAACTTTCCTTTTCCTAAGTATTTAGATTCTCTGTAAAATAAAAAGCAATAGAATTTGATATATATGCATTCCCAGGATGAGAGCTAGCTCAAATGAATCAAACACCAGCATGGACCTGTTGGACCAAATGACCTGTTTCTCTGCTGTATATCTGATATAATCTTATGCAAGGTCCTTGAGCAGTGCTAAGAAATACTGTTTCCATGTGTAGTAATTGACCAAAAAACATAGAAAATTACAGCACAGGAACAGGCCCTTTGGTGCTCCAAGCCTGCACCGATTCAGATCCGCTATCTAAACCTATCGCCAATTTTCCAAGGGTCTGTATCCCTCTGCTCTCTGCCCATTCATGTATCTGTTTAAATACACCTTAAATGATGCTATCTTGCCCGCCTCTACCACCTCTGCTGGCAACACTTTCCAGGCACCCACCACCCTCTGCGTCGAGTACTTTCCACGCATATCTCCCTTAAACTTTTCCCCTCTCACCTTGAACTCATGACCCCTAGTAATTGAGTCCCCCCACCCCCCCACTCTGGGAAAAAGCTTCTTGCTATCCACCTTGTCTATACCTCTCATGGTTTTGTAGACCTCAATCAAGTCCCCCCTCAACTTCTGTCTTTCTATAAGCTTACAGAAGAATTTTTATTTAGACTAAAACATTAACATGTTTAAAAAGTGTCCTAAACATCACTGCACATTACCAACTTCAGGCATGGAAGAAAAAAAGTTTAAATGGAATCATCTCATACTAAAGGAGAAAGTGAGGACTGCAGATGCTGGAGATCAGAGCTGAAAGTGTGTTGCTGGAAAAGCGCAGCAGGTCAGGCAGCATCCAAGGAGCAGGAGAATCGACGTTTCGGGCACGAGCCCTTCTTCAGGAATATGAGTCTGACCAGGGAGTGGACCAAGTTCACGGCTGAATCTCGTAGATAATTGTGAGAGATCCAATTGATAGGATTGCTGATTATTAACCACGACTACTGATGTTTACTTTGAATTTGTGAGCAACAGCCTGAGGGGATCTTATTCTCACTGAGTGCAGAGGACCTGGAATTGAGGAAATACTCAGTCCCACAGCACACAATACACTGTTACACAGAAAGCAGACAAGCCTACACAAACCTTCAGTGCCTTGTCACTATTGGCAAAGTTATTGATGATGGAGAGAGCATCCTGGAATCTGGAGTCTCCAGTTAGAACCACGTCAGCTATCAACCGGCTCACTGCGATTATAATCTGAAATGCACAAAGGAAGCAATTCATTCATGTATAGAATCGACCACGGATTCAGAAAGATTAAAGAGCATCTCTCTCCAGCTGAAATCCATTGGAAGTTGCTGCTGATATCCCATCCAGCCTGGAAATCTGCTGTCATGTCTGATTGCACCTATTGAACAGTTCTTTCTGCTGTTGTCCCATTGTACCTTCTCAATCTGAGCAAATGGCACGCTATTTCCTGGAGCTCTTTTTGTTCCTTAATCTCAACTACCTCTTCACTTGTCTTGTGGGCCGTTGGATGAGACCAGACAGATTGAGATGAGCTAAGGATAGGTCAGGTGGCACTGCGTTATCCCATTAACAGTGTCCAATGTTAAATTAGTGAGACCCCAGACTAAGATCACGAACCACACATAGACCCCTCAGTTGATTGGGGGGAGCATAGCTTATACTGATGGGTCAATCCTCTGGCTCCCAGGAAGCTGGCAGATCCCAGCTCCCTCAATGACATATAAGGGTGAGCGAGTTGGTTTTAGTGATGTAAATCTGAGGTTGTGGCACCCAGGCATCAACATCCCAGTGCCTGAGCTCCACAAGCGTCAACTGCACCAGCACTCATTGTACCCAGGAAAATCACAGGGTGCGGGTGGGAGAAAGAGCATGGTCAGGCCAGAGAGAGCAAGGCACTAAGAGAAGGTGCTGGGAAGAGCATGAGGGAGGAGAGTGAGCAGGATAGAGACTGAGTGGATAACTGCAAGAGATTGTCGAAGGGCAAAGGTGGGCTAGAGGTCTGTAACTGGCTTCTTTCCGAACAACACCCTGTATACCAACACCCCAAGAACTGCAATGGCCCAAGAAGGTAGCTCACCACCCTTTTCTTTCAAGAGCTAGCCTGGCGAGTGACATCCTGACAACAGATTTAAGAAAAAAAATGACAAAGTGGCTGGGTTCAGCCTGGTGCGAATGAACACTGTCAGGGTCAGGATGGTGGGCTGGAAAGCCAGCATGTAAGTCATTTTGGGGCTGTCGCTTGTCAATTTAGTGATTGCTGTACTGTACTGATCAGTATCAGGAAAGAACGAACTTGTATTTATGAGGTGCTTTACATAGCTTACAACACGACAGCCAATAAAGCAATTATTTGGGGAGGGGAGCGTAGCAGTTATAGCACAGGAAATGCTAGAGCCAACCTGTGTTGCAGTCGGCTCCCTCAAACAACATTTTGTTCATGATTGTGTGATCTGCTTCTAGATTTCAGCAAGATCAGAAATGACTCCAAAATAATGTCATGGGATCTCCCCTATCTAGCCAAGGACATCTCTTTCAAAAGGAAGCATCTCAGGCAGGACAGCGATCCCTTGGTACTGCACTGGTGGGGCAGCTTGGGATCTGCAATACAATGTTCAGGAAGTGGAGTTGAACCGACAACATTTTGACACAGAGTGACCCGCGGCAGCCCGAGTGGATCTTGAGAATCAGAACTGACCTGATTAGTCCACAAAGCAAACAACTCTTTTCACAATGTGGTCAGCTGTTAACAGCTAACCCGAGAATGCAACTTTAAAAAAAAGGTTTTGTGATTTACACATGAAAGAAGTGAAACTATCACTGTATTCTAACAGATGAAAGGCTTAACAGATAATCAATTTTTCAATGTATAATTTCAGTTACATCACACTGTAAATTTTTGCTATAAATTCTGTGTTAGGATCGAGCCCTCCACTATCACCTGATGAAAGAGCGTCACTCCGAAAGCTAGTGTGCTTCCAATTAAACCTGTTGGACTACAACCTGGTGTTGTGTGATTTTTAACTTTGTACACCCCAGTCCAACACCGGCATCTCCAAATCTGTACTGGGAACATTTTCACCCAATCCTGTTTATCAAATATGTAAACAAACGTTGACCACGTCACCGAACAGGGCCAGTTGGCTTCATAGAATCCCTACAGTGTGGAAACAAGCCCTTCGGCCCAACAAGTCCATGTTGATCCTCCGAAGAGTAACTCACCCAAAAACCACTCCCCTACATTTACCCCTGACTGATGCACCTAACCTACAAATCCCTGAAACACTATGGGCAATATAACATGGCCAATTCACCTCATCTGCACATCCTTGAACTGTGGGAGGAAACCAGAGCACCCGGAGGAACAGACACGGGGAGAACGTGCAGACTCCACACAGACCCAGGGCTGGAATCGATCCTGGGTCCCTGGCACTATGAGGCAACTGGCTTGGGTTAGATTTAACAGAAGCAGGAAAAGTGGTTGTGTTTACCTGGTGAGGACTGACACCACTGCATTCAGGTAGCACCACATTCATTCCAAGGGGATGCTTCAAAAGCAGATCATGGGCTGGGGGGAGTTTTGTAACTTGAAATTCGGACCCATGCTGGAGCAAGAGTTCAGCTGTGGGTTTGCGGAGCAGGGGAGGGACTGACCTGAAGGTGGGTTCTCAGAAAGGTCCTCTTCTTCGTGTACTCAAAATTGTTCCTCATCAGCAAGTAAAGGAGGGCAGAGGCCTCGCTGCGAGTGGAGGTGAGCTTAGAGGTGCAACCTTTCAGGATCTCGTAGCAGAAGGTGGAGCAGATACTGTCGCGCCCTTTAAAAAATGTCGCTGGGAACTGGAGGTGGAGAGAGAGAGAGAAAATGGGGAAAAAAAATCAGACCAGAACTCATCTTAGACACACTTCAATACATTCAAAATTGGGTTGTCAACTCTCTGGGAATGCTGTGGAAATTCTTAAAAAAAAATTAACATGAAATCACTGTTACCTGTGAAACTCCAGAGGAAAAATAAACTGTCTGGGTATGAAATGTAATTGAGCTTGTATTTTCTTTAATTTGTTCTTCACAGTAATATTGGCAGTATTGAGAAAAGGAACAAACAATGATGGTTCATCCTATAGGGTAACTGGGAGTGTTGGGAGATTTATCCGGACAACTGTCCAACGGTCAGAGTGTGGGGGGGCGGAGTGCTTTGAGGTGAAGGGATATGTAACATCACTTTCTGAAATAAGCTCAAACAGAGCTGGCAAATTCACCGATCCAATTTGCAGCTTGGGAGCAAAGGAATACAGTATTTCAGCTCCAATCTTGCTCATTCTTCTGCCTCACAAACAGACTTAATGTTTCAAGTGCCGTGACCCTTGACATTAATTCTGTTTTCCTCTCCACTGATGCAGCCAGAGCTGTTGCGGTTTCTCCAGCAATGACTGTGTTTGTTTCAGACTTGCAGCATCCACAGTTTTTGGTTATATTTGATTGCTTTTCTGCTTGATTTAGGATGCCGAGAAGTCTCCCAAAGAGTTCAACATTTGCCTGTTTAGTGACATCGAGGGAAGGGACAACTTCGTCTATTTGTTAACATCCACGGTCCAAGGATTCCTCAACAATCTTTCTGGAAGCACACTGTAGCAATCTCCACAAGAGGAATTGGTATACTCCCAATTCCTCTGCCTCTGCAGGACCAATTCCTCCACAGAACATCCAGATGGCTTCCTTCTTCAAGGACTACAATTGCCCCTCCCTTCCTGTGCACCTCCTCCAGTTCCCACACCTCCGCCCTAGAATCCCACCCCTCTAATTGCAACAAGGACAGATCCCCCTGATCCTCATCTTCCACTCCACTAACCTCCGGATATATCGCATCATCCTCTGCCACATCTACAAACAGACCCCACCACTACAGATTTCTGTCACTCCCCACCCCTATCTACGTTCTGCAGTGACAATTTCCTCGGCGACTCCTTTATTAGGTTCATGCTATCACCCCCTGCAACCATATCAACTCACCCTCCACTCCCAGCACCTGCCCTTGCCACCACAAGAGGTGTAAAACCGACACCCATACCTCTCCACCCCACCATCCACCCCACCTATCCAGGGCCCCAAAGAATTCTTCCACATCCAGAGATTTTCCTGCACACTCAAACACCTCTTCTACTGTATATGTTGCTTTCGATGTGGTCTCCTCTACACTGGGGAGATGGGACTTGCAGAGCATTTCAGAGAACATCTCTGAGACACACGCACTAAACAACCCCATCGCCCTGTGGCTGAACACTTTAATTCCTCCTCCCATTCCGCCAATGACATGTAAGTCCTGGGCCTCCTTCACCGCCAAACTCTAGCCACCCAACACTTGAAGGAAGAACACCTCATCTTCTGCTTCGGCACCCTCCAACCACACTGGATCAATGTTGATTTCACCAGTTTCCTCATCTCTCCTCCCTCCACCTTATCCCAGATCTAACCCTCCAACTCAGCACAGCCCTCTTGAACTGTCATACCTGTCCACCTTCCTGCTCCACCCTCCGCTCTGACCGATCACCATCACCCCCACCTTTATCCACCTATCGCGTTTCCAGCTACCTTCTCCATAGCCCCACCACCCTCCTCCCAATTATCTCTCAGCTCCTTTGGACCTCCCCACATTCCTGATGAAGAATGCTTGAAACATCAACACTCCTGCTCCTTGGATGCTCCCTGATCGGCTGTGCTTTTCCAGCGCCACACACGTTTTCACCCTGATCTCCAGCATCTACAGTCCTCACATTCTCCACAAGAAGAATCTTGTAATAAATCTCACTTTGTTCCACTGGGTGATTCAGATCCTACTATCTCCCCTTGACGCTCCAAGGCTTTATAATCATGAGCCCTCCCCCACCATCATTTGTCCAGAAACGGAACTACACCAACCAAACACAAGCTGCAAATGTGACAACAGACCAGGGGTTGAGAATTCTGAATGAGTAACTCATCCCCGACTCCCCCATAACCAATAAGGGACAAATCGAAAGTCCGATGGTTTCCATTTATCAGGGTACGGTTCAACACCATCCAGGACACAGCAACTGCTTGTTGGCATCCCTTCAACATTCAATCCCTTCACCAATATTCAGTGCCAGCAGTGTGTGCCATCCATTAGATGCATAGCACCAACAACAGATTGTTCACTGTCTGACAAAGGGAAATTCTAGCTTTGTTTAATTGATTACTGTCGCACCTTGTCATGTCCTGATCTTTGAGTGAATGCCCATGCATTTATTTGAACAAGGCCAAAGGGTGCAAATTGTTCAACCGCTCCGTTAAATTGCAAATGAATTGAACCTCAGCTGAACCGACCTACCTTTACCCTACATCTTATGACTCCTTCCCCCAAGAAACAAAAGAAATCACCTCCAGACCCAAAAGTTTCAACTGACCACCAAGTTCGAGGGAAAGTTTAGATAAAAATGTGAATTTTAATTTCCCACTTAAAAAGCCTAGTTATAATATTGAGAGTATATTCTCCTGTTCTGGGGTCCTCTACCAGAGAGAATAGCTTTCTTTGTCTATTCTACTCAAACCTTTTAACATCGCAATTATGTAACCATTAAATGAGCCATTGATAGAAGGAGAATAAAGGAAGCAAAGGTTCTGCTAAAGAAGACTAATATAGTTGAACTTTAAACTTGGTATCATTTAAGACTCTCATTAGTACTGGAGGATGTCTTCACATAATATGTCCAGCTTCCATAAGGCTAGATGGAACAAGGGTGTAAGTCAGTACCTTGCTGATGAAAGCTCGTAAAGATGCAAACGCATGCTTCATGGCTGTTTCCGACTGACCATTGGTTAGCAAGAGAAGAATATCGAATGCCTTCTTCATCAGAGGGTTCTGCCCATCATTTTCTTGAAGTTGGTTCTGAAGGTGTAACAGATTTCAAAACAATGGATACATTTGCAACAAATCAGCCAACCCATTCCCTCCAGCGAGTCAACGAATGTCCAAAAACAGAGCAACATCACGGATTATCCATGACAGAGTAAAGACATGATTCGAAGTTGAAAGAAACTGAGAAAGCAACCTAGCTCTGACCTTGAAATTCTGAGCGAACAACGACACTGTGTCCAAGACCGAGAGAGACACCTCAGTGGCCAAGTTACCTTCCAGCAAGGACTGGTGACTGATGTCAGCTTCTCCGGTTCCAAAATCTGTGGAACGACACAGGGGACAAGAAAGCACTTCAAATCCAAAGGAACAGTCTCCCAACAACCTTAAAATAATGCTTGACTCAGGGTGAATTAAAGTCAAGAGCTTCGTTGTCATAAATTGATAGCTTCACCATATTAGCTCCATACATGCTTGCAGTAAATTTCATAATTAGCTGGCTTTTAACAATCTGTGCTCACATGTCATTAATAAACCTGAATAATAGTGTCCTTTCTCATACCTAAAATAATCTGCAAATTAACAAACTCAAAATTTCACTGGTTGTGCAATCGTACTGAAGGCTCCCCCACCACAACTGGTCCCACGTGCCACCACCACCTTCCACTCACATTCTAGTATGGGTGCTTGACAGAGCGGAACATGTGGAGCATTCAAGACAATTTTGGAACCCAGGAATGAGCTGAGCTTTTTTTTTTGGAGGTATCCAGCAAAACACCAGTGGCAGTCTCACTCAAGAATGAGGTGGGGAAAAGCTGGCAGTACCCTGGTGTGTAGATTAGAGTGGTGCTGGACAAGCACAGTCGCTCAGGCAGGAAATCGACGTTTCGGGCAAAAGCCCTTCATCAGTCCTGATGAAGGGTTTTTGCCTGAAACATCGATTTTCCTGCTCCTCTGATGCTGCCTGACCTGCTGTGTTTTTCCAGCATCATTCTAATCTAGACTCTGATTTCCAGCATCTGCAGTCCTCACTTTTGCCTAATACCCTGGTGTGGCCTCCTTGCAGCATAAACATGAACAAGCCAGTGGCAGGAGCCCTCATGAATAGCCAATCTCTTGTGCCAAAATAGTGTTATTGGCAGAACTCCAGTCTGCCAGACTTGATATCAGTGAGATTTCAGTCTTTAAGCCAATCACTGAAAGAGCAGGAGCTCAAATGTATTTAACTGCCGAAAGATTGTAGGATCTCAGGAGCAAAAAGGAACAATGATAATGGACAGTAAAAGAATTAGACAGATTTTCTCAACCAATATTTAGGACATGAAAGATGTGCCAGTTAGGATAAAAAATAAACTGTAATTTATGCCAAGTTAAAAATATCTGTCTTTAGGATTAAAGATCTGAATCTTGAATTGCGTCAGTCTCCTAGAAAAGATGGTTATTTCAGCAGAGTTACTGTGTTGCCAGGCTCCATATCAGCAGGTAAGTGAGATCACACTGACAAAGGAGGACTTCAGCAACAGATCAAGGATATGTAGATTAGTTTTTCTCAAGGATACTGACTGCCTGATTGTTGGGTTTCATTCAAAGTATTTGGTGCCAATTTTTTTCCCCACTTTGAAGGTTTCTTGGATCACCACTCTCCTTTGCATGTAAAATGTGTTTAATTTCAAGGTACATAGAAACCACTTAACAACGCCATGTTGAATGAACTGTACACATACTTTGCTAGAACAAGTGAGCATTCAACAGAGTCAAGATCTTTTCGTCGAAGGGTCCCGTCCCATCCCGCCCGTCCCATTCCAGATCCACTTTTACATCTCCCTATTTAAAATACATGTTACTTTTATTCCAATTGGTCCATCCATCGCTCCCATCTGCCCCAACCTCCTCCTCCCTGGTTTGATCCAGACGCTGCTCAATGTCAGAAAATGAAATTGACATTGGCTGTCAATTAAAGTGCTGATTTTCCACGTGACACTATGAACATTCCCTAAAGACTGCACTTCTGAAGGCATGTCTAAAACTGATGAAGAGCAATCAACAATAGGGGCAACACAGTGGCTCAGTGGTTAGCACTGCTGCCTCACAGTGCCAGGGACCTGGGTTCAATTCCAGCCTTGGGCATCTGCCTGTGTGGAGTTTGCACATTCTTTCCACGTCTGCATGGGTTTCTTTCAGGTGCTGTGGTTTCCTCCACAATCCAAAGATATGCAGCTTAGGTGAATTGGCCATGCTAAATTGATCATAGTGTTCAGGGGTGTGTAGGTTAGGTGCATTAGTTAGGGGTAAACATTGGGTAGGGGAATTACTCTTCGGAATGTCGGTGTAGGCTTGTTGGGCCGACTTGTTCCCACACTGGAGGGATTCTATATGACAATGGCAGGAGAACACGTAACATCAAGAGAAGCCTCTAAAACAACATGCTCTTGAAACAACCTGCAACCAATTTGCATCTGTCTGTCAATTTACTAAAGGCATAAGGTGATGTTTGTGCACGTGTGTGGGCATGCACCAACAAAAGAGACAGTATATGTGAGAGTTTGCGTGTGTACAACAGTGTATGTAAGAACCTGCATGTGTTTGCTTGCATATGTCTGTATTTGCGTGTTGGCGTGTGCACGTGAGTGTGTATATGAAAGTGTTTACACGCGCACACTTGTGAGTGCTCATGTAAGAGCACACAATATGCGCGCGTGCAGTACGTGTGCACATGTACGTGAGTGTGTGTGTGTGCATATATCAGTCTGTCTGCCAATACTTACTGTGGTTAAGTGTGAATGAGCTGTCCACATGGCCAATCTGCTGAAGTCGGGAGTGCATTCCTCCTGCTCGGCTCCGAATAGCGGGCATAGTCTGGGACCTCCTCTCACTCACAGACAGCTTGGAGCCTGATCCTTCTTGAATCCTTAGATGAAAAATGTAATTAAAAGCTTCTCCATCATTGAGCTCAAAACATCTACTTCAAAAATGTAACAAATCCTTAAAGGATAAAACACATACTGCATGTGCAGCACGGTGGTTCAGCAGTTAGCACTGTTGCCTCACAGCGCCAGGGACTTGTTTCGATTCCATCCTTTGGGCAACTGTCAGTATGGAGTTGGAACTTTCTCTCTGTGTTTGCTCCAGCTTCCTCTCTCAGTCCAAAGATGTGCAGGTAAGATGGATTGTTCTAAAGCTAAATTGTCCCATTAGACCGAGAGATATGTAAGCTAGGTGGATTAGCCGTGGAAAATGCAGGGTTACAGGGAAATGGTAGGAGGGGTGCGTCTGGTTCAGCACGTCAACGTGGACTTGATGGGCCAAATGGCCTGCTTTCACACTACAGGGATTCTATGTCCAATTAGAGACAGCGATTTTACATGTCAAACCACTCAAGCTAAAACTGAACAGGGTAAAACAAAATGTATTGGAAAGAGATGGAGAACTGCAAATCAGCACTGAAATCCATTCACACGACAAATGGAGCTTTGTGGGCTTTCAGTCAAATGTGGCTTGGAGAAGTCAGCAGCACTAAAGAATGATAAAACTTGGAGACTGCACTTTTCCCGACCTCAGGATGCCCAGAATTAACTTCCAGGTTATGAAGTATTTCTGATGTATGGTGGGACCTTTTCTATCCATGCGATGGAGCCGAGGTGGAGGCGGTCAGTACAAGCTGATAGTTTGCCAGGGCAGAGGGGCTGATGTTGGGGTTTGATTTTAGCTCAGGGGTTCACAGCAGTGTTGAAAGAGAAGGGGATGGTATCAATCCATGGGGAAGCATTTATAATAGCAATGAGAACTTTTTCTTATTCTTCCATAGGATGTGGCTATCTCTAGCAGGGCCAGAATTTATTGCCCACACTTCAACTGCCCTGGATCTGAGTGGCGTGCTTGTCATTATAGAGGGCAGTTAAGGATCAGCTCATTGGGCTGGATCTGGAGTTACATGTAAACTAGATAAGGAAAGCACATCTCCTTCCTGAAAGGATATTAGCAATGGCCCTGCTTGAAGGCCCTGAGTGAAAGAGGTGGATGTTTAGAATAATCAACGACCATTGCATGGTCACCATTACAGAGACCAGGTTTAGATTCAGACTTTATGAACTGAATATAAATTCCATGAGATTCTGTAGCAGGATTTGAACCTGTGTCCCCAGAACATTAAACTGGGCCTCCACAGATTGGTCCAGAGACATTACCACCAGGTCATTGTGTCCCCCAAATGGAAAGGAAATTAATGGCTGACATTTCAATGGAAATAAGGTCACAGGAGAAGGAAGGGGGAAATCACGTGAACTCTGGGATGGAATGTAGGCAGGGGAAACAAGAGAAGTCAGAGTTTCAGTGTCAGGTTTGTTCTTAAACCTGTTGGTGTTCATGATCTTCTCATGGTATTTACGGGAGGTAAGGGTGTGGGGGATGGTGAGACAGTGTTAAGGAATAATCAATCATCACAGCTCTCTACAATGAGCCAACAGTCAGGGTAATTACATTGGACGTGTGTCCTCGCAAGGTCTGGTGACGTACTGCAAATCCAGCCAAATGTCAGGCCTCAACTGGGTAAAGGAAATGGACAAGGGAACACTGTATCAGGGTGGGGGAGAGAGAGAGATGTGGGAGGGCAGGGAAGGGAGAGGGAGGGCAATTATGTTAGGGATAGCAAAGGTGGAGGTGAAGCAGTGGGTGGGTGGGGACAAAGTGCAGGTGGGGAATGGAAGGCCAAATCTGCTGCTAGCTTGAAAGCTCAGACAGTAATGAGGAAGGCAGAGTATCACCCTGGGGTGGACATTGAAAGGTCAGGTGTCATGGATGATGAGGGACACAAAAACAGTGGGACAAGACCCTGGCTGTTATCTGGCCCACTAGAACAGAGGCCTTGGGTGTGTAGCCATTATCAATAGTCGAAGTGTTTATGTGGAAGGACAGGTTTAGGGATAATTATTTTCTTTTATCAGCATCTGTCAAAACAACCACACGTTTGAATCAAATGCAATAATTGAGAGGTGTAACAAGCCAACACTTTTTTTTAGCATTAATTTGATCAAACACTGAAATGAACAAACCGTTGACAATCTTGTTTAACCAGTTTGCCTTATCTCACAATGTACCCTACCTCGCAATGTATCGTCTGCCCATGTATCGGAACTGGTGGAGACACACCCTGGGAGGAGAGAACAGGCAAAGTCATACTTCCTGGTTTAATTTGGTCACACCTAACATGCTACTTTCTTGTACCACTTACACAGAGAGTTTAAGGGTTCATATGTTTTAGAAAAAATGGAATTTGTTACTCCAAAAATGTCACAGTGGCACACCTTGGAAACTTATGGATCTCAAGAGGCCTGACATGAAATAATAGGGAAGTAATAATCCTACTGCTCATTAAAAGTGACGTATATGAGCCTAGCTTGAAATCTGAACACACAGTGGTCAACGTAGGAACAGGGGTGAGTCAGTGCAGGACACACTGGAGGATGCCATGACTATGCCAGACTAAGACAGACATCTGCCCACATTGTACTTCAATCCAAACCTGGGGGGGGGAGACTTAGAGTGGATGCGGAGTCTGTTTTTGAGTAGGGAATCATAGCCTTGAGGTTCCTACTCAGAAGTAATCCAATTTATGTGAGTGAGCGCCTTCCATACACGCACGCTGCCCTACCGAGCTCTCTGTCTCACTTGGAACATTGAAATGAAACTAGCTTTTTCGAACAGTACTTACTCCAAAACTGTAAGGTAGTCCAACAGTTCTTGAGAGGACATTTTATTCCAATACACCAACAACGCATCTTCAAATAAAACAAAGGGAGGTTCACAACTCATTGAAATCTGACACAGGGTACTGTATTTTTCATAGGGATGTAAGATTATGGCACCAGCAGTAATATTATAGGAATGGGGTTCAGATCAAGTACAATTATAAACCATAATGATGTCTGTAATGCCTCCACTTTAATTCATTCATTGATGACATTAATGTAAACCTCATGTATATTTCTGGACCAATGTTTTTCATGGATTCAGTCGCAGGCTGCCATATGTTGCCCATCTTTAATTTCCTTCAAATAGCCAGTTAAGCCATTTCTGGGGGAAGTTAACAGTTATTCGCAGCGGGGAGGGATTCTAGTTACATATTGGCTGCACCAGCACAAACAGCGCACTCTCCTTCCCTTCCCTAGCTTTGATCTCTAGTTTCCCTCAGTTCTTATGCCACATATCTGCTTTCTCCTCAAGCAAATCCGACTGTTCTCGGAATACTCCCAGTTTGAGCTCCAGTAAGTGTGGCCTGATGTTGGAGATTTGGGGAAGCCTGGTGGAAGAGCTCTGAAAGTGCACATGACTTGTAGAAATAAGTCCAACATCGGACCCTCGTTCATCAGCGACTGAGCACCAAAATCACCAATAGCAGTGCTTCCAATGTGAGTCAGGTATCCTGAAGTACATGAAAATGAGAACATAGCAACAGCCTGCATTCTTACACTGTCCCTTTGCCTTTCAAAAACTCTGTAATTTAGTCTTTGATGTTAACATTTTCTGCTTTAATCTCTAACTACAGGAATACACTCCACAGTTCATAAGCTTCTGAAAAGTTTCTGAAACTTTCTGTGCTAACCCTCAGGTCAATGACATTTTGTTCTGAACCACTATTGCACCAGGGGCTGTCTACATCTGTCTACTCTCGGCTGCTGCTTCATAAGTGGAAGGCAGTTTCAGAAAATTCCACACTTCAATGGCAACAAAAACAGCTCCATATATGTGCACTCAAGTACAAGCTCAATACTGCAGATGCTGGAAACCTGAACTAAAAACTGGTTCATCAGGACTGAAGAGAGTCCTTGGATTTGAAACACTAACTCTGCTCCTCTCTGTCCACAGATACTGCCAGACCTACTAAGTTTCTCCAGGAATTTCTGTATTCATTCTACATACTTGTCTCTTCCTAGCAGGCCACAGCCTTGTGAATCTGTACTGCCTCAGCTTTCACCTGAGTTTAAAACAATGCATCCAACTGTCATTCCAATGGTTTCTGTCACCTCACAAATGTTAGGTGCAACTTTTACTATCTTGTGAACTGAAAGGGCCCAGTCTCCTTGCTGTTGCATATCCCACATCCTCTCCCCCATTTATGCTTAACATTTTATTAAAGCTAAAATGTATTACTTCACACTGAATTCCAGTTACCGCAATGTGGTTGACTCTTAACTGCCCACCGGGCAATGTTTCAGTTTCATTCTCCCCCCTTACAGCAGTTTTTACAATCAGTCGCGGGAGAACTCGGTGCCTGGTGGCTTTACCGACTTTTAATTCTCGTCACTGACCAAGCTTTGCCTCTTGATTGAAGCCAACCACATTTCCAGCAGCAAAACACACCCTCACTCATGTGAACAATCCAGGACTTAAGCTGCATTCCCAAGTGGGAAGAGCAATCGGGGTGAGAAAAAAAAAATCACAACGTAAAATGGCACTCTCTTTAAACATACTCTATCTTAAGCTATTTTGCATTGTGGCTCTCATCCACCTCCGTCACTGTCAGAGTGTGTAAATTGTGTGTAATTTTCCATTCCAGCATTGCATTTTTGGATTCTACGAATTCAAATTCTTACATTGAAAGTTCATAGCTTAGCCTGGTTAGCTGTTTGGATGATCATATTCTAACCTCCTGTGTTTCCCATCAATGTTCCAAAGTCTACTACTGAGCTGAGCTTCCATTCAATTACTGAAAAATCACAGTTGGTGAGAGCGCTGTTTATTCCAGGAGGCAGCTGGCCGTTGAATTGACTTGCTGTCTCCATGGAAACCAGCTTTTGGACGCCCCCTGGTGTCCAGAGCACGGAGGCTAGAACAGGTAACAGCAGGCCTGTTCACAATGCATTTCATCCAGGGTGGCCCTTTGGACAGCATAGGTGACCCTGTGGCTATGGTCCCACGGCCACGTGGACGTTGAGGTCAGGAATCTTTTCTTTGGGGGTGGGGTTGGGGGGGGGGGGGGGGAGCAGGAGGGAGTGGGTGGTGGTTTGCAGAGAGCCATTGGGACTGCTAACTGCAGAGAACATTATGAATTGAATGTGCTGTAACTGTCGAGACTGTCAAGACCTATCAACAAATACTGACTCATCAAGAATGTTAACAAGTATAAACCTGTTGAGGTCTGTCAAGAACTGTCAACAACTTTCAAAATGTGTTTTTATGAGTAAGAGCGCTTTTCTCAATAGAGCATAATCTGCAATATCAAAATCTAAGGATCAGGACTTTGCTTTCATCCAATGCGCAAGGATACCTGTGGATAATGAATGAACTAGCATGGGTGAAACTAGGCTTCACATTGGCATAGCCTATGAAGGGCCTGAGAGGTGGGTAAATGTTACCATGAAGGCATGGGTTGACCATGAAGAGTGTACGGTGTAGGGAGAGTGAGAGGTTTGGAGGAATGTTTTGGCTTCTCTCCTTTTGGAGTGGTAAGGTACCACTTTAGATCTGGTTGTGCAATGGCTCTGGCGGTGGCAGGGGTATCTTTGGGCTTGTTGAATACATGTTATGAAAAGTGCATAGCTGAAAATATGTTGCTGGAAAAGCGCAGCAGGTCAGGCAGCATCCAAGGAACAGGAGAATCGACGTTTGGGGCATAAGCCCTTCTTCAGGAATGAGGAAAGTGTGTCCAGCAGGCTAAGATAAAAGGTAGGGAGGAGGGACTTGGGGGAGGGATGTGCATAACCTCACTGGCAAAGCTGTCAACAAACAGTGTTAACAAACAAACTATGGAATTAAAAAAAGGATCACGGATTTCAGAGCTCTTGTTCAAACTCGGGCATTATAGGATTTGTGACACAATACTGATTTCCCAAGATGGCTTTCGCAATGTGGTGCTTACATTCTATTACCTAGTACTAGCCTTCTGCCTTCTCCCCATATCCCTGCAAACTATTTCTACCCAAATAATCATCCAATGACTGTCTTGAATGCTTAAATTAAACCTGCTTCCAACATATTTCCAGGTAGTAGATTCCATACATTAATTACTCACTGAGTGACAAAGATTTTTCTTGTATTGTTTTGTTTGCACATCACTTCAAATCGATGCCCTGTCGTTCTCGTTTCTTTTCCAAGCAGAAATCGGTTTACCTTATCTTGTCATCGATCATGATTTTGAAAATCTCAATTAAATCTCCTCTCATCTTCTTCTCTCTGAAAAGATAGCCCCAATTTCTTCAATTGAAGTTTCTCATTCCTGGAACATTGCTTGCAAATCACTTCTGCACACGCAACGCATCCACATCTTTCCTATAATGTGGTTTCCACCACTGTACACAATGCTCCTATTGAAAAGTCAAGAACACTACGCTTTGTTAACTACTCTCTCCACCTGTCCTACTACTTTCAATGATGTAGGCACATACACACCAAGGTCTCTTTGCTTCTGTGGATGCTTTAGGATTGTACCCACCAATTTTACATTGACTTTTATTGTTCCTCTGGCCAAAGTGCATCACCTCACTCTTCTCTGCATTGAGCCTCATCTGCCCACATCGCTCCACTCTTCCAGCTTCTCAATGTCTTTTTGGAATTCTGCACTCTTTACAGTTTACAATTCTTTGAAGGTTAGCGTCATCTGCAAACTTTGAAATTCTCCCTTGCACACCAAGAACCACATCAATAATATAAATCAGGAAAAACGAGAGTCCCAATATCAACCTCTGGAGAACTCCACTACAAATTTTCCTACAGCTCAAAAAACTATCCATTGATTATTACTCTCTTTTTCCTATCACTTAGCCAATTTTGTATCCACACATGGCCACTGTTCATTTACATCATGGCCTACAACCTTCTTCAAAGCTCCATTCTGAGGCATTACATCAAATACCTCTGGAAATCCAAGTATACCATGTCAAAACCATTACCCTCATCAACCCATTCCATTTCCTCTCCAGCAATATTTATTTTCACAAAGGATTAGATGAAGTTTCAATACATTACGTTTTTCTATCCATGAGAATGCATTTTTAAATAATATAGTATAGGCTGATAAACTTTATTCACTGTCAGATATCTCCTGATAAATACTGACGCCGGATAATAGGTGAGATAGTGTGGAGAGGGCAATAGATGACAGAGAGGTTATAGAGGCCCATGGGGACAATCAGTGACATAAGAGGTATGAATGACCAGGGGATGTTGGTACAGGGTCATACATTGGCATGTGAGTATGAGGGGTGAGGGGATGGGTAAATGGGCATAGGTTGGTTCGGAATGGGGGAGGGATTGGGTGCCATGGAGTTTATGAGGGACCAGAGTGATGGATAGCGAGGAATAAATTGAAATAGATGAGTTGAGTGAAGGGAGTGATGGGGGGGGTGAGAGCAGGAGGGATGCTTTTTCTAGTAAAACACTGGTCAATGCTGGAGCCCTAAGATGGCCTTCCCTCAAAGTCTGTCTCAGTGGTCTCGAGCTTCGCTGGGTGTTCCCAGTTCACCTGGCCTGACACCCCATTCCCAGCCCCAAAAAATAAGGAGTGGGCTCATAGAGTCAGGAGTTTGTACACTGCTGACTCTGGGATGAAAACTGGAGCATCTATCCTCACATGCTAGCGCGACTGAGCAGAAATCACCTCATTTGGAAGGACAGTGCCTTTATTAAGAATATTCCGTCCTCCACTCGAGTACAATGACAATAAAACCTAAACCGTAACGTAACATCCATGTGACCTCCTGAAGTAGTGTCAATCACTTGAACATGGATCAGAGAAAATTTAGAAATCTTTTAATCCTTATTGGCTCAGGGTTTCCTCAGCTTCTCTGTCACTCATGGTTGCAGCAAAGGCACCTGAGGGAGGGGAGGAGCTGGGTGGCAGAAACAGGGAAGAATTACTGAGGAAGAGCCCATTTACAAGGTTTCAGCCAACTTCAGGGAAAGCTAGGCTTGACTGTTATAAACTCGATCTGGTTGGTATAAAAGTTGGAAACCAGAACTCCTACAGAACTGATCAAAGAGAGGAATCGGACGCACCTTCTGAGATAGTTTTCACGATGTGAAGGAAGCACATCAGGAGATTCCGGGATTCGTGCTGATCCAGCTTGCTGTACTGGGATATGTTGCTCTCGGTTGAACTCTTTCGTTGGTGAGTCTAAGAGATATGTGCATGAACAAAAGAATACAGGAGCAATCAGATTTACAGCTGCATCCAGAACTGTTCCACATCATCTGCTGGGCATCATCATAGACAAATCCATAATGGTTCCCAAAAAAACAACTCACTGTGCAGGCCAATCACTGACTGGAGCTGTGCTCCATCTTATGAGCCTCATCATTTCTCTCAATCAATGCCCTGGAGCACAATTAACACATCAAATCCCAATTGGTTGAGAGTTCATGCAACCTCTCAGTGTGGCATTTAGCCCATCATCCCTATCTTTGTCTTTGAATGAGCTACCATTCAGTCCTATGTGCTCTCCTTAAGCCTCAATATTTTTCAGCAAGTCAGTCCTATTGTCTCAGTAAGTGGGTTGCCACACCAATAGGACATAGAGGAACACCACAAAGAATACTGATAACTCTTCTACATTTTCATGCTGATGTTTGGTAACTTTTAAAAATGGACATTAAATAGCCAATCTGATCGCATGACCACATTTCCAGAAGCTTCTGAACCCCCTGCACTGTCTAGAGATTCCAGCTAAAGCTGACACAAAGGTTCGGGAGCTGTGCCAGTCCCGGACACAGGGAAGTATCAAGACACATTGTGTTCAAATGGGCAGCAAACCAATGCAACCAGCTTATCATGGAATCTATTCTTGGATACTGTAACTCTCGTAAACTGATTTACATAACTGGATTAACCAAAATGTTTAACTTATAACCCACGTCCTTTCTTGTCCTGTCTTCCGTAACTTCTTGCGTGCTTACATGTGTGGATGGAAGAGGAAATTTATTCCTCCACATTCTCTAAGTGTCAATAATGAACCTTACTGTTGATTCATCCTGAAAGGTATTTTTGTTGTGGGTATATTTCAAAAATTGCAATCTGAAATCCAGGGTCTGGGGAACATTTTCCCTTGGTAAGAGTTGAGAATAAGGAGGGGAAGGAGGAAATCAAACTTTCCTCCTTCAAGCTTGCTGCCAACTTAACAGGGAAAACCTTTTTTCAGTAAAACTCATCTTCATTCTACCTTTGCCAGGCTGAGAGACTTCAGCTCATTTTACAGTGGATCTGAAAAATCTGTCCAGAGAGGAAACGTTCATCAGATCAACTTCAATAGACCTGAACTCAGACCCTACAAGTGACTGTCAATGGTTTCAGCTCTGTCTCAATTCCCACCTCCTTGTCAATAAGATGTTCTAATGTCTCCCAAACCCAGGGAAGTTAGTTCAAGATCCTCACATTGGTTTTTCTTCAAATTGGTCTGTTGTTCCTGTATTCATTTGGAGTCATTGAGGTTTACATCAGGAAACAGACCCTTAGCTCAACTTGGCAGAAGTGAGGACTGCAGATGCTGGAAACGAGAGTTTAGATGCTGGAAAAGCACAGCAAGTCAGGCAGCATCCAAGGAGCAGGAAAATCGATGTTTCAGGCAAAAGCCTGCTTCTATTCCTGATGAAGGGCTTTTGCCCAAAACGTCGATTTTCCTGCTCCTTGGATGCTGCCTGACCTGCTGTGCTTTTCCAGCACCACTCTAATCTAAATCTTAAGCTCAACTTGTCCATGCTACCCAGATTTCACATTAATCTAGTCCCATTTGCCTGTGTTTCGTCCATATCCCTCCACATCTATCCCTTCCATGTAACCTGTCCAAATGTTTCTTAAACAATGAAATTCTTGTCGCCTCCACCACTATCTCTGGCAGCCCATTCCAGACACTTACCACCTTCTCTGTGAAAAAAATTGTCCTCTGGGCCCTTTTGTATCACTCCCCTCTAACTTTAAACTAATGCCCTCCAGTTTTAGACCCCCTTACCATGGGGAAAAGCTGTTGGCTCGCTCCCTTATCTATGCCTTTCATGAGTTTCTAGAACTCTATAAGGTCTGTTGACTGCAGTCAAACATCAAAGGTCATACACACAAAGAACATAGTAGCTCCACACACAGACCCTGGTTTTGCCATGAATTTTTCTGTTGTGGTTTACAGGCTGGGCAATCTGACTATGGGGCGGCACGGTGGCTCAGTGGTTAGCACTATTGCCTGACAGTGCCAGGGACCTGGTTCTATTCCAGCCTTGGGCAACTGTCTGTGTGGAACTTGCACATTCTCCCTGTGTCTGCGTGGGTTTCCTCCGGGTGCTCTGGTTTCCTCCCACAATCACAAAAATGTGCAGGTTAGGTGAATTGGACACGCTAAATTGCCCATTTTAGGTATGTGTAGATTAGGTGCATTAGTCACGGGCAAATGTAGAGAAATGGGGAATGGGTTTGGGTGGGATACTCTTCGGAGGGTTGGTGTGGGCCTGTTGGGCCGAAGGGCCTGAACTGAAAGAGACTCTGATTCTTTACTGTATCAGAATTGGATGCAAGATGTTAAAAGTTCAAAAGAATTTTTTTTACATAGTCAATGGAATTCTGTCTTTCATCAGCCCTCTCGGGTGTGCACGCATTCAACTCAATGCTCAAGGAGCCTCTGGAATCATCACGCCTCAGGCCTTGAAAGCAAGATACACCATAACCTGCAGATACAAAAAGAATGGTTAACCTTCAGTTATGAAGGACCTTAATGCAACGTGTCAAATTTCAAGCTGACACTAGCTTTAAGGTGGCAATGAAGTCAATGGAGACAGATAAGAAAGTATTGAATATGTTGAGAAAAGTATGGATGAAAAAGTACACGGGCAGTCAGAGTAATTGCGAGTGACATTTAAGGCAGACTGGTAGAAAAAGGCAAAAATATAAAGTGATGTGCATTCCATGTTCTGCGTTGAAACCATTAAAGACACAGCTGAAACAGATTTAGTTAATTCAATTGACAATATACCCAGAGTAGCAACTAACAAGATTATAGAATCATTGAGTCACCTAAGCAAGCCAGAAGAACAGATGTCAGAAACAAATTGGACAGTTCTCTGAGGCTGCAGCAAGGCATCATGGTCATATTCGGGAAGAAAACTGCATTTATATATCACCTTTACATAATGACAAGTCCTGAGGTACTTCTAAAAATGCTATCCATCATAATTTGATGTTGAGCAAGGTCAGGAAACATTGCAAAAGGTAACTTAAAACTTGGTCAAAATATTGTTTTGCAAGAAGCATTTTAGATATAGGAATAGAGAGAGACAGCAAAGTCTGGAAGGGATGTCCAGAGCTAAGGGATATTGGCAGCTGAAAATATGGTGCCCAATGTTGGCATGATTAATGTCAAGGATGTGCAAGGTTGTTGGAATTACAGGGGGGAAGCAAACATTTGGGAGGTTGTAGAGCTGTAGGTGATTAAATTCTGTTAGTAATTAGCTTGGTGGGGTCTTTCTCAACCCAAATAAAAGGTGTTAGTTTGAGCCTTACTACTGGGAGATGAGCACAAAACTAAGGGAGTTCCTCATTGCTGGAGGTGCCATTCTTGCAATGAAATTTTCAACCCAAGTTCCATCTGCCCTCTTGGATGAGTTTTCGAGAACCTATTTCAAAGGAGAGTTCTTTGCAGTGTCCTGGCCAATATTTATCCCTCAATCAATAACTCTCAAACAGCTGATCTGGCCACATTTCCTGTTGCTATTTGTGGAAGCTAGCAAGCTCCCATGAAATGGCTGCTGCTCTCTCTGCATTGTAGCATTTCAAAAAGGCAGCTCTAACACACTTTGGACTTCCAGGAATTGTGAATTGTCAATATATTAACAAATATCTTTTCTCCACCTATTTACTTAGTGAACACCCCTAGGGCACATGAGGTTGCAAGGCTTTGCGATTTTGAATGATAAGGTCAATTCTTTAACACAACCTTATATCTAATGAAAAACTATCATATGCGAAACCATCTTATTTTTGCCACCTTCAAAGAGGCAAAAATGGGCTGATTTACCTGGAAGAGCTAATTCCTTGTCAATAAAGCTGCCCGACTTGTGTGGAGTTGTAGCGCCACTTACTGGTGAGAAATTAAAGGCCAGGTCATCTCGGACATTCTGTATTTTAAGAAAAAAAAGCAAGGTATTATTTATCACAGATTCTCAAAAGGGCTGCAAATTTACAAATTTTGTGAAAATAATTCACCATGGTGATGGAATAAAGCACAGGATGCCGAAAAGCAGAAGTACCATCCAGTTGGTTAGTTTCTAGCCCTAACTTTCTCATTTTCAATGAAGCACGCAATTCCTTTTTGACGGTCCTACCAAGACCTTTCAGTCAGAATGTTCCAGATCAGAGCCACTGGTGTATAAAAGAAATTCTCTCATCCACATCTTTACCAACTATCCCAAATCAGCATCTTTTGGTTATTGATCATCCTGACAGCCAACATTAGTATAAATCAGGACATAACATTTTAGAATGTCTTAGGATGTGGGCATTATCAGCAGACTGGCAGCTACTGACCATCCCTGTGTGGCTCAAGAAGATGGTGGTCCAACTGTCTTTTTGACCCGAAGCAATCCCCTGGGGACCAGCATTGATAGAAATCAACATTTTGCTCCTTCAACTGAAAACGTGGAGAGTGACAGAGCGTAGATTGGATAAACAGATGATCCTGGCTGCTTTATGCTAACTAGCAGTTCAGTGGCACACAATAGATAGGAACAGGAGCAAGGCCATTCAGCCTTTCAATCCTGTTCCACCATTCAACTACATCAGGGCTGAATTAAATCTCAACTAAAAACACAAAGAGCTGGAGAAACTCAGCAGGTCTATCTGCATCTGTAGAGAGAGCAGCAGAGTTAGTGTTGTGTGTGAGGTGTGATTCTTCTTCGGTTCTGAAGAAATGGAAGAGTCACACTGCACTTGAATCGTTCACTCAGTTTCTCTCTCCACAGATGCTGCCAGAGCTTCTGCATTTCTCCAGCCCTTTGTTTTCACTTCAGACTTCCAGATCTGCAGTACTTTGTCGGTCCTACAACTTAGGTTTGCAGGGTGACACAGATGCAGGAATCATAGAATCCCTACAATGTGGAAACTGGCCATTTGGCCCATTGAGTCCACACCGGCCCATCGAGTCCACACCGGCCCATCTCCCTACCCTATTCTTGTAACCCTGGATTTCCCACGACTAATCCACCTAGCCTGCACATTTCTGGACACTTCAGGCAGTTTAGCTTGGTCAATCCACCTAACATGCACATCTTGGACTGGGGGAGGAGACCCATGCAGACACGGGGAGAATGCAACTCTACACAGACAGCTGCCCAAGGCTGGAATTGAACCCGGGTCTCTGGAGGCGGCAGTGCTAACCACTTAACCACCATGCCGCCACAAGTGGATGATAACTTAGAGTTACAGATAAAGGCCCAACGTACTTCCTTGCACAGGAACCACAGGAGCACAGCATAAGACAGTGAGGGGTTCAGAAGATCACTGCCGAAGGGCAATAAAGAGCTGAATACTCACAATGCCTGAGAAGCTCATGCTGAAAGTGGAGAAATCCTTTACAGTCAGCCGCTGGGTATTTTCAAACAACAGCTTCAGCAGTGGCAGGTACAGCAGGCTTATTCTGGCTTGCATATTCTGAAACAAAAAGATGGTGAAGCATTAACTTTAAAGATCAGGAACCTTTGGCACATCTCCCGTATTCAGACGCTGCAAGAGGAGAGTTAAAAGAACGTGCTCCTCGAGATGTTGCAAAATTTCAAAAGACTTCATAGCCAATAGAAATCTTGGCACATCCCTCATTTAGGAATCACGACTGTCCATGCCTGAACAGCAAGATCCCACAACTGGTGATGAGTGAATGGCTGAATAATCTGCTTTATAAATGTTGATTGAGCAGGACACTGGGAGAATTCTATAAAAAAATGACAAGATATTTTATGTGGGAAAAGGGACACGGTTCCTCAATTTACTGCCTCATCCAAAAGATACTAAGCCTGACACTACTGCACGAGAGTGCCAATATGAATTGTGTGTATTCTGGAGTGGGGTTTGAACCCATAGCTCAGCTCAGAGGTGAGAGTTCTATCATCAGAGCACTGTCGGATAGAGGAGTGGCACTACTCCATTAACATTCGCCACCTCTGTCAGCATAGACTGGATCAAAGGTTTTCACAACACTGTTAACAGTAACTTCCTCAAGGCATTCAAAGAGGAATGCAGAGTTTGCAACATGTCACAAGGCAATTTCTCCATGAGAAAACAAGTGTGGGCTGATGCGATCACCAACCTGTCCAGTCGATGGTGTATACTGGGGTCTGAAACATTCCTCCCATTTTCAACCTTAAGAACACCATCAGGGATTAATGTTTTATATTAGTGTACTATTCCTGGATCAAAAACTTTTTTTTCTCCAATAGCCCTATCTATTTGAACTGCTGTTATTTGTGAATCTAAATGCCCAAATCTGTCTGCCACACCATCCTCTGTCAGTTAATGTTTAATTCTTTCTATTTAAAACAAAATATTCCATATCTTAGCCTCAGCCATCTTCAGCTGTGTCAATGACCTTCCCTCCCCCATAAGGTCAGAAGTGTGGATGCTCGCTGATGATTACACAACATTTTAGCATCGTTTGTGACTCCTCAAATACTGTAACAGTCAATGCCCAAATGCAACAAGCCTTGCCGCTGGGCTTGATAAATGGCAAATGGCATTCAGGTCACAGAATTGTCAAGTAATGGTTATTTCCAATAAGAGAGAATCTAACTATCATCCCTTGACATTCAATAGCATTACCATCGCTGAGTTCCCCCACTATTGACATCCCAGGAATTACCACTGACCAGAAACTCAGCTGACTTCATAAGATTCCACCATTCCTTCATTGCTGCTAAGGCGAAACCCTGGAACTCCCTCCCTAGCAGCACTGTAGATGTATCTACAATACAAGGCTACAGCATTAAGAAGATGGTTTCTTAAATTCATTATGGGCAATGAAGATGAGCAACAAATAATCACCTTATCAGCGATGCTGATATCTCATGCAAGTGTAAAAGAAAACCTCAAATCTGCTCATGTTATATTTCAACTATCACTTATCGTCACCCATTCCACCAGTTTATATTCACCTGCAGAGCTGAAAATGTGTTGCTGGAAAAGCGCAGCAGGTCAGGCAGCATCCAGGGAACAGGAGAATCGACGTTTCAGGCATAAGCCCTTCTTCAGGAATGGCTTATGCCCGAAGCGTCGATTCTCCTGTTCCCTGGATGCTGCCTGACCTGCTGCGCTTTTCCAGCAACACATTTTCAGCTCTGATCTCCAGCATCTGCAGACCTCACTTTCTCCTCCTATATTCACCTTCAGTATTATATAGGGTACCTCCCATTGTGGTGTGGTCTACAAGTTTGGCTAACACTCTGAATCAACAACAATAAACATTTACAGCGAAGAGAACTGAACTGTGAGGAACAATGCTACCCACTTTCATCTTTGAAATAAAAGTAAATTAAGCTGGTGAAACTCATTGTACTCCCACTGTTGGAATATTGCGTGCAATTCTGGTCTCCTTCCTATCGGAAAGATGTTGTGAAACTTGAAAGGGTTCAGAAAAGATTTACAAGGATCGTGCCAGGGTTGGAGGATTTGAGCTACAGGGAGAGGCTGAACAGGCTGGGGCTGTTTTCCCTGGAGCGTCGGAGGCTGAGGGGTGACCTTATAGAGGTTTACAAAATTATGAGGGGCATGGATAGGATAAATAGACAAAGTCTTTTCCCTGGGGTCAGGGAGTCCAGAACTAGACAGCATAGGTTTAGGGCGAGAGGGGAAAGATATAAAAGAGACCTAAGGGGCAACTTTTTCACGCAGAGAGTGGTACGTGTATGGAATGAGCTGCCAGAGGACATGGTGAAGGCTGGTACAATTGCAACATTTAAGAGGCATTTGGATAGGTAAATGAATAGGAAGGGTTTGGAGGGATATGGGCCGGGCACTGGCAGGTGGGACTAGATTGAGTTGGGATAAGTAGTCGGCATGTACGTGTTGTACATCTCTATGACTCTATGGCAAGTATTTTCATTGAAAAGGGCTCTTGTAGGACAGTGCTAATATCCTGCCTCTGAGCCAGGAAGTCTGGGTCCAAATCTCATCTGTGCCAGAGGTGTATTGGGACATGGCTGCACATGTTGATTAAAATAACTATCCTTCCTTACAAAAAGAGATCAAAACCGTACACTATACTGTACATTCAAAGTACAATTTCACAAAGGCTCCAGAAAAACATCTTGCATCCAATTCTGACATAGTAAAGAATCAGGCTCTCTTTCAATCCATTCATAGTCAGATTGCCCAGCCTGTAAACCACAGCATAAAAATCCTTGGCAAAAACCTGGTCTGTGTGAGGAGCTATTATGTTCTTCATGTGTATCACCTTCTGTATTTGACTGCAGTCAACAGACCTTATGGAGTTCTATAACATCATGAAAGGCATAGGTAAGGGAGATAGCCAACAGCTTTTCTCCATGGTAAGGGAGTCTAAAACTAGAGGATATTGGTTTAACGTAAGAGGGGACAGATACAAGAGGGCCCAAAGGGCAATATTTTCACAGAGAAGGTGGTAAGTGTCTGGAATGGGCTGCCAGAGATAGTGGTGGAGGCGACAAGAATTTCATTGTTTAAGAAACATTTGGAGAGGTTACATGGAAGGGATAGGTGTGGAGGGATATAGACCAAAAACCGGCAAATGGGATTAGATTAATGTGAAAACTGGGCAGCATGGACAAGTTGGGCTGAAGGGCCTGTTTCCATGCTGTACACCTCAAAGGGTGAAATGAAGTAGCAGATAGTGAAGGGGACTGTCAGACAATACAGCAGTATATAAATAGATTGGAGAGTTGGACAGAGAAATGGCAGATGGAGTTCAATCCGGACAAATGTGAGGTGATGCATTTTGGAAGATCCACTTCAAGAGTGAACTATGCGATAAATGGAAAAGCCCTAGGGAAAATTGATGTACAGGGTGATCGGAGTGCTCAGGTCCATTCTACCCTGAAGATGGCAACGCAGGTCAATAGAGTGGTCAAGAAGGCATACAGCACGCTTTCCTTCATCAGATGGGGTACTGAGTACAAGAGTTGGCAGATTATGTTACAGTTTGTGTAAGACTTTAGTTCAGCCACATTTGGAATACTGCGTATAGTCCTGGTCGCCACATTACCAAAAGGATGTGGATGCTTTGGAGAGGGTGCAGAGGAGGTTCACCAGGATGTTGCCGGGTATGGACAGTGCTACTATGAAGAGAGGTTGAGTAGATAGGGATTATTTTCATTAGAAAGATGGAGTTGAGGAGGGACCTGATTGAGGTCTACAAAACCATGAGAGGTGCAGACAGGGTGGATAGCAAGAAGCTTTTTCCCCCCAGAGTGGGGGACTCAATTACTAGGAGTCACAAGTTCAAGGTGAGGAGGGATAAGTTTAGGTGAGATATGCGTGGAAAGGTCTTTATGTAGAGAGTGGTGGATGCCTGGAATGCGTTGCCAGCAGGGTTGATAGAGGCGGGCATGATAGTGTCATTTAAGATGTATCTAGACAGACACATGAATGGGCAGGGAGCAGAGGGATACAGATCCTTAGAAAATAGGCGACAGGTTTAGATAGAGGATCTGGATTGACACAGGCTTAGAAGGTCGAAGGGCCTGCTCCTGTGCTGTAATTTTCTTTGTTCTTCTTTGACTCAATGACAATTGTGGCAAGAGGTATTTCCTCCTCTCAAGATGAAGGCCAACATGATACTTGCCATCCACGTGGATTATTGTACCTTCGTGTTGGTATTTGCTGACTCATGAAGAAGGATGCTTAGCTCCAACTACTCACTGTTAAAAGAGACGCTGCCTCTCTGCTTTCCTCCCCAAGTGAATAACTTCACATTTATCATATTATAGTACAGCTGCCATATTCCTGCCCATGCTCTTAGCAATTCCAAGTCCTCTTAAAACTTCCTTGCATCTGTAGGCCTTATAGTTCTACCTAGTTTCATGTCATCAGTAAATTTTAAAATATTGAAATCTGTCCCCACATCCAAAGAATACTTTTAGAATGTGAAGGACTGTGACCCTAGCACTGATCTTTGTGGTACCCATTAGTAACAGCTTGGCACAGAATGACACAGTCATTCCTACAAAAATAGAAAAACTTAGCAGGCCTGGCAGCATCTGTGGAGAGAAGATGGAGTCAATGTTTGGGTCCCTTCTTCACTGCCACAAGTAATATCCTCATACAATTCTCACATGCTTGTCCAACATGATTTTTCAATCATCGATCCACATTGATGCTGGCCAATTTTACTACTAGTTAGCACAGGCTCTTGTTAGGACAAATTATACAAAGCTCCACAAAAGCCACACACAGCTGTACAAAACTCTGGTGTGGTCACACTTACCCAAGTATTGCATACAGTTCTGGTCACCACATTATAGGAAGGATGTAGAAGCTTTGGAAAGGGTGCAGAGGAGATTTACTGGGATATTGCCTGATATGGAGGGAAGGTCTTATGAGGAAAGACTGAGGGACTGGAGGCTGTTTTTGTTAGAGAGAAGGAGGTTGAGAGGTGACTTTATCGAGACATATAAGATAATCAGAGGATTAGATAGGATGGGCGGCGAGAGCCTGTTTCCTCAGATGGTGATGGCTACCATGAGGGGCCGTAGCTTTAAATTGAGGGGTGATAGATATAGGACACATATTTTTACTCAATTTCTTTACTCAGAGTAGTAGGGGCATGGAACGCACTGCCTGTAACTGTGTTAGACTCGCTAACTTTAAGGGCATTGGATAAATATTTGGATGAAAATGGAATAGTGTAGGTTAGATAGGCTTCAGATTGGTTCCACAGGTCGGTGCAACATCGAGGGCCGAAGGGCCTGTACTGCGCTGTAATGTTCTATGTAAAATGATTGCATACTAACCACATTACCAACTAACTGCTGTAATATATTAAAGAATCAGACTGTGCAGAAGAGGCCCTTTGGTTCATCAAGTCTGCACTGCCAAAGACTACTCTAAATCTACATTAGCCCCAACTTCCAACACCAGGTTTACAACCTTCAATGTTATGACACTTCAAGTGTTCATTCAAGCATTTTATTTTTTAAAATTGAGAGATTTCCAATTCAACCATTCTCCCAGGTACTGCAAGCCAGTTTCCTACAAACTCTCTGGGTGACAAAAAGTTTCCTTAAATCTCCTCTGAACTTTCCCGCCCCCACCCCCCCCACCTTCCCTTCAAAATCATGCCCCTCTTGTTATTGATGCTTTAACTCAGGGGAAACCCTGCTTTATACTCATCCTTTCAATGACCTGCATAATCTTACAGACTTCTATTAGGTCTCCCCTAAATCTTCTCTGCCCCAAAGAAAACATCCTCAGTTTATCCAGCCTCTTTTCATCACTGAAATGCTCTCGCCCAGGCAACCTCCCAGTGAATCTCCTCGGCACTAACTCCAATGCAATCACATCCTTCCTATATTGTGATGACAAGAACTGCACACAGTACTCCAACCTGGTCTAACCAAAGTTCTGTAAAGCTCCAACGTAACTCCCTGATCCTATAATCTATGCCGTGACCGATAAAGGGAAGCTTCCTTTATTCATTGTCTACCGTATTAACCTGTCCTGCCATCATCAGGGATCTGTGGACAAACACAAGATCCCTCTGCTCCTGAGAGTTCCCTAGTGCCTTGCCGTTCATTCAGTACTCACCTGTCTTGTTCCTTCTACATCACCTCACATTTATCAGGGTTAAATTCCATCTGCCACTGATCTGACCATTTGACCAACCTGTCTATAGCCTCCTGTAATCTAAGACCTTCTTCCTCACTGTCAACCACTCAGCCAATTTTTGTGTTATCAGCAAACATATCGTACACCCCCACCTCCCCAACTCCTATCAATTGTTTATACATATCACGAACGATAAGGGACCCAGCACCAATCCCTCTGGATGCTGGTCCTCAGTCACATGACAGCCTTCGCCCACCATTCTGTCTCCTACCATGAAGCCAATTTTGGACCCAACTTGCCAAGTTACCCTGGATGCCATGTGATGTTAGCTGCTTTTTCAGTCACCCAACGCGGGACCTTGTCAAAGGTTGTGCTGAAACCAATATAAACAAAACCAACTGTGGTAGCCTCATCCACATACCTGGTCATCTTGAAAAATTCAAATTTGTTAGGCATGACTTGTTTCTGACAAAGGCATGCTGACTAATCCTGATCGCACCTTGCCTTTCTAAGTGGAAATTCATTCACTCTTTTCAGAAATTTCTCTCCCACTGATGTGTCCGTCACTTTTCTGTTTACCTCCAACACCTTTCTTGTGAAGAGGAACTACATCAGCTGCTGTCCAATCCCCTGAAATCTCCCCTGTATCCAGAGAGAAACTAAATAGTTCGTTATCAATACCTCCTCACTCCTTATGTCAAACTGCTCAAGAAGCTCCCTGGATTCTGTAGCTATATCCTCCTTTGCCCAAGTGAAGGCAGATGTGAAGCACTCATTTAAATACCTACCTAAGTCCTCTGGTTCCACGCATAGATATTCCCCCTTGTTCCTCAATAGGCCTACTCTTTCCCTGATTATCCTCTTCCCCATAATACACTAACAGAATATCTTCCTAATCTTACATGCCAGTATTTTTTCATACACCCTCTTTGCTCTCCTGGTTGCTTATGGCCCTCTTTGCACTCGCCATATTTCACTACAATGTCCGTTGATCTGCTCCTTTTGACTCTCTTTTCCTTCTAATCCAATCCTGAATATTCTAAGATGTCCAGGATTCTTGGAGCTTACTGCTCCTGCATTTCACGCTAAAGGGAACATGTTGAGCCTCTACGCCCCCCAATTCCATTTTGAATAACCCTTTCACTGTTCTGCTGTAGGCTGACTCAGAAATGGCATCTCCATTGTTGGCACATAAGCCCAGAGTCAGACTGTGTACTAATCGCATGGTATCAGTGTTCCAAGGATGAGAGCTGTAGCTTCCTTAACCCCCGTGTAATTACAATCCTCATCCATGGTGTGCTCTCTACCTGCATGTGTAATGCAAACAGCCCTGGATGGCAGTTTGGTCAATGAAAATAACTGCTGCTGTCATACCTTGTGTGAGTATCGGTCATCGAACGCATGTTTCATCATCAGGCTCTTGACAATAGCTATCGCTTCATGTCGAATGTCCCGAGACTCATTCAGTGCAGTGGCTAATTCCCTCAGGAGAAGGCCCACAAGGAAATGATTCTTGCAGAAGTCTTCAGTAAGGGTGCACTCCAACTGCAGATCTACAGGTAAGACAAGGGGGCAAGACTCTCTTTAAAAACATGGTTGGATAGGCGAGTAGTAATTGAGTCAGGAGGTGCATTCACTCAGTAAGTAAATGTTTGCCTCACTAAAACTCACTTCCAGTTCTATCCTTCACCAACTGATTTTCCTAAATATAGCATTTTGCGTCCAAATTAAATCAAAAATCACCACTGAACAAGGGCTGAATCTCACGGTCCTGTTATTTTCCCCATTACACTGCTGATTTGGCACTGCAGCTCTTCAGTATGATGGATACTGCCATTGCACAGGTATCCTAGTGATGTATTAGAATAAGACATTGAATGAGAATTCAACTGCAAGATACCCAGATTTTGGCATTGCCAGTATTTTAACATTCTCAAAGCCCTAGGGGTGTCAATTTTAAAATTTAGCATGACAGAAGAAACGCAAGAGCCAGACAAATTTCAATTACCAGGAACGGTTAATAAATCCAATTTATCCTTAAAATGTATATGTTTAAGAACTGTACCCTCAAACTGGGCCCATTCCCATTGAGAAATACTGCTGCATCAAAGTCAATGATTGGACAAACACAATATACCTGGTGTGATTTAGATTAGATTGAGATCAGATTAGATATTACATTACTGAGTGTCCAAGTTCTGTGTAAAACTTATTTTAGAGAAAACTACCTCCATATTTAACCTCACCCCAGTCAGCCTTTCTGTTGTAAGCCTTTCAAAGATTCATCTCTCCCTATCCCATGCCAGAATCAACAAGACTTGTAAAAGCAGATTCCTATTCTAATATGTACACTTCACGTCATTCCACTGTCTCCTACTTCTCTCTGTTGTAATACAAAGGATCACCTCCATGAGTCAAAGCTGTAGAAACTCACTCAGAGCGGGAAAAGATAATTTTTTAAAAAATTGTGCTCAGAAATGGGCATACTGATCATCCTGGACCCTCACCTTGAAGTGCACCAGTTGGACTAATATCTCTTACTCACAAGTGTTACTGGTTTTTCTTCTGGGAATTGAGAGGTTTAATCCTATTCCTATCAAAAAGGATAAATACAGCATCCCTACTCACCGTGGGGTGACACAGTGGCTCAGTGGTTAGCACTGCTGCCTCACAGAGCCAGGGACTCGGGTTAGATTCCTGCCTCGGGCAACTGTCTGTGTGGAATTTGCACATTCTCCCCGTGTCTATGTGGGCTTCCTCCGGTTTCCTCCCACAATCCAAAGGCATGCAGGTTAGGTGAATTGGCAATGCTAAATTGCCCATAGTGTTCAGAGATGTGTAGGTTAGGTGTATTAGTCAGGGCAAATGTAGGGTAATGGGTCTGGGTGGGTTACTCTTCGGAGGATCGGTGTGGGCCTGTTTCCATATAGAAGGGATTCCATATCTATAAAGGTGCCTTCAAGGGTGATTGCTACCACAGACACTTGTAAACCATTCAAGCTTCATCACCTCAACAGATCCCAAAACGTTCCCTTCATTCCTTGGGATTGGACTTCTTTTCATCCTCCAGAGCCACAGATATTCAGGAGGCCAGGATGGGGAGGTTGCAAATGAGGTAGAGAAGCAGGTTAGATAGAGATCTAACAGCAGAAGGAAGTTAGTGGCCAATGGAAGCAAAACTTTTATACCGGATTTGCCAAATTGTATCTCAATACCTCGGGTTACAGCTGTCCCCATGTGTGTGCATGCACACACTTCAGATATCAAATTGATACATATTTTAACTATGTAGAAATTTGAGGGGGTGGGGTACTGGAAAAGCACAGCCGGTCAGGCAGTATCCGAGGAGCAGGAGAATCGACGTTTTGGGCATAGAGGGCTTTTGCGCGAAATGTCGGCTCTCCTGCTCCTCAGATACTGCCTGACCGGCTGTGCTTTTCCAGCACCACTCTCTTGACTCTGATCTCCAGCATCTGCAGTCCTCACTTTCTCCTTTGTAGAAATGTATCCATTGTGCACAGATGCACACTTAATATTCCCAACCAAACTGTTCTGAAATCCAGAAGGGACTGGTCTTCTGGGGATAAACCGAAGTTGCCTCTCCAAACCAGAGAGGTGATCAAATCCCTAAGGATTGATAAAGAGCTAATGCCGCTCAGTATACCTTGGATCCGCTGCAGCCTGCTCCTCGCAAAGGACATCGGCAAATTCAAAGGAATGAAGTGCTCGTGATAGCAGACTATGTGCAGGAAATCCAGCTTGTATTCTGTGAGTGCCTGTTGGGAGTGAGATGGTGACAGGCAGAGCATTAAAAAGAGTGAATGAACCTATTAATGGTCTGTTTTCAAAGATGAACCAAACTGTTTAAAGTTAGAGGCCCTGAATTTATTCTGATGTTACTGCTGCTCTTCTTTAATGGTTCAATTTCTGGCACTTTCCTGCAACAATGGGGTGTATCAGCTCGGGGGTCTTCACGCTGGAGTTTGTCACATAGTTTATTTCTCTTGAGGAGAGGCCAAATCAGTTATTGCATAACTTAATGAAATAGCAAAAGAACTTTATGGGCAACTTTATGGGCAGCACAGTGGCTCAGTGGTTAGCACTGCTGCCTCACAGCACCAGGGACCCAGGTTCGATTCCAGCCTGGGGCGACTGTCTGTATGAATGTTTGCACATTCTCCCAGTGTCTGCGTGGGTTTCCTCCGGGTGCTCTGCTTTCCTCCCACATTCCAGAGATGTGCAGGTTAGGTGAGTTGGCCATGCTAAACTGTCCATAGTGTGGAGGTGCATTAGTCAGAAGGAAATGGGTCTGGGTGGGTTATTCTTTGGAAGGTCGGTGTGGACTTGTTGAGCCAAAGGGCCTGTTTCCACACTGTAGGGGTTCTAATCTAATCTAAAAAACTGTGCTGAAGAGTTAGCAGGAACAAATTGGAGCTGATACACGATGCATTATTGCAGCATAGTCTTGCCTTTAGGCTATCAGCCTTGATTCGGGAACCTAACCACACAGACTTTACAATGGAAGCTGAGTGCTGTGCTGTTGATGGATTTCAGATGACACGTTGAAAGTCTGCCCTCTGATGGTGAATGTGAAAGACATCATGACATTTTGGAATGACTGCCCTCAAAGAGCACTTCAGGATATCCTGAGGTCAGAAACAGTGCTGTTGGAAAGCAGAACCTTGCCTTCTCCCACATATTTTGTTAGTATATCAACAATATCCTCTTTTTTTTTCTAATGGGATACTCCCCTCTGCCTCTTAAATAGACAGCATTAATATCATGAAATTCAAGGAAGTGACAGTCTAACAGAGTGAAACATCTCAATTGATATCAAACACATACCTGACTAATAAGAATAAACCATTAAATTCCCTTATACTGTCTGACTCAAAAACACTGCTGAACCACTAATGTCATCAGCTCTTCCAGCAGTCATACTCCTCCCTCTACATCAGATCACCGAGGAGTATAATAGATAGAACTATAGAACATAACAGCATAATACAGGCCCTTCGGCCCTCTAACTAACTTACACGATTCCATTTTCATCCATATGTTTATCTAATGACCATTTAAATGCCCTTAAAGTCAGCAAGTCCACTACTGTTGCAGACAGGACATTCCATGCCCTTACTACTCTCTGAGTAAAGAAACTACCTCTTACATCTGTCCTATAGCTATCACCCCTCAATTTAAAGCTATGTCCCCTTGTACTAGCCATCACTGTCCGAGGAAAAAGGCTTTCACTGTTCACCCTTCCTAATCCTCTGATCATTTTGAATGTCTCTATTAGGTCATCTCTTAACCTTCTTCTCTCTAACGAAAACAGCTTCAAGTCCCTCAGCCTTTCCTCATAAGACCTTCTCTCCATACCATGCAGCATCCTAGTAAATCTCCTCTGCAACCTTTCCAATGCTTCCACATCCTTCCGAAAATGCAGCGACTAGAACTGTATGCAATACACCAAGTGCGGCCGCACCAGAGTTATGTACAGCTGCAGCATGACCTCATGGTTGCAAACCTCAATCCCTTTACCAAGGTGGCTACACGGTACTCCTCCTTAACAACCATATCAACCTGGGTGGCAACTTTCAGAGATCTATGCAGTTGGACACTAAGATCTCTCTGCTCATTTACACTACCAAGAATCTTACCATTAGCCCAGTACTCTGTATTCCTGTTGCTCCTTCCAAAGTGAATCACCTCACGCTTTTCTGCATTAAGCTCCATTTGCCACCTCTCAGCCCAGCTCTGCAGCTTATCTATGTCCCTCTGTAACCTGCAACATCCTTCAGCACTATCCACAACTCCACCACCCTTAGTGTCATCTGCAAATTTACTAACCCATCCTTCTACACTCTCATCCAGGCCATTTATAAAGATGACAAACAGCAGTGGCTTCAAAACAGATCCGTGCGCCACACCACTGGTAACTGAACTCCAGGAAGAACATTTCCCATCAACCACCACCCTCTGTCTTCTTTCAGCCAGCTAAGTTCTGATCCAAACCGCTAAATCACCCTCAATCTCATGTCTCTGTATTTTGTGCAATAGCCTACCATGGTGAACCTTATCAAACGCCTTACTGAAATCCATATACACCACACCAACTGTTTTACCTTCATACACCTGTATGGTCACCTTCTCAAAGAACTCTAAGGTTTGTGAGGCATGACCTTCCCTTCACTAAACCGTGTTGATTATTCCTTTCTAGATGATTAAAAATCCTACCTCTTATAATCCTTTCTACCACTTTACCCACAACTGAAGTAAGGTTCACTGGTCTATAATTACCAGGGTTGTCTCTACTCCCCTTCTTGAACAAGGGGACAATGTTTGCTCTCCTCCAGTCTTCTGGCACCATTCCTGTATTTTCACACTTTCCAGAATTGCTAACCCACCTCCTCCTTATGAACCTCAATCCTGCCGAGTCTAATTTAGTGTCAGGGGTGGGGGTGTTAAGGGGTGTTCCCTCACGATTCCACTCATTTGAGCTGAGACTGTACACTGACACTCGGGTGCAGGGCTGAGGGATTGCAGCACTTACAAATGTGTACAAAGTCAAAATTCACACAACACTGGGTTGTAGTCCAATAAGACCTTGCCTCCATATCAGGCAACATCCTAGTAAATCTCCTCTGCACCCTTTCCAATGCTTCTACATCATTCCTACAATGCGGTGACCAGAACTGTATGCAATACTCCAAGTGTGGCCGCACCAGAGTTTAATACTGCTGTAACATCTCATGGCTCCAAAACTCAATCCCTCTACCAATAAAAGCTAACACACTGTACGCCTTCTTAATAAGCCTATCAACTTGGGTGTCAATGATTTAAAAAGGAAGAGCAGGTGTATTCACTTACGTGATATGGAGAATAATAATGCCTAATCAACATCACTGAACCAGATTAACTCCCCCATTATTACAGCTTGTGGGATCTGTGTGTGTAAATTGGCTATCTGGCTTCTAAAATAAAAGTATGCCGATGGTGCTGGAAATGTGAAATGAGAACAGAAAATGTTGGAGAGACTGAGCAGGTCTGGCAGCATCTGTGGAGTCAGAAACAATCAATGTTTTGAGTCGAATATCAATCTTCATCAGTACGTTTCAAAAAAGAGTCATACCAGACTCGAACATTAACTCTGCTCCTCTATCTCTCTCCACAGCTGCTGCCAGAACGTTAATTATGTGCTTCCTACATTACAATGTTAATTATAAAATATGTGAACTTCTAAAATATGTGAACATATCTGAAAGCAGGTTGTCAGTTTGCTTGCTGAGCTGGTGGAAAATTAACATGACAGAGCTCCAAAGAATGAAACCACACCCCATTTCTATGGATTACCAAAGGTACACAAACAAGGGATTCCCCTCAGAACCATAGTCTCACTTCCTGGTACACCGACATACAGACTAGCAAAGGAACTGCAACGCAAACTGAAACACCTGAACTGAAATATCCACTCCACCCAGGAATTCTTTAACATCAAACGCATCAAGATAGAGGATGATAAGGTCATGGTCTCCTTTGACATAACAGCCGTAATCATCACTCTTGCCAAAGAAACACTGGCCTCACTGCCAGACAAATCAAGGACAAAATACTTGACAGCACCAAGTCCATCAGCGAGGACAGCACCCTCAAATCCTAGATCTGTGGCTCACAACCCACTTCACCTTCAATGACAAGATATACAGACAAAACAATGGGATGCTTATGGGATTATCTATATCAGGACTTATAGCGGAAGTAGTTATGCAGAGTTTAGAACGAACAACCCTTGCCACGATCCAGCCCAAACTTTGCGTCCGCTATGTGGATGACACCTTTATCATTATGAAACGTGACAAACTAGAAGATATCCACATACACATAAAAAACATCCCGACTAATATAAAGTTTATCAAAGAGGAAGAGAACACTAACCGACTCCCTTTCTTGGACGTCATGGTAGAATGGAGAACTGCAGCCCAGTGTCTACAGGAAAGCGACACACATTGACCAGATATGCAACTACAGAAGCATCTATCCCAGCAAACGGAGCTGCATCAGGGTACTACTCAAATGAGCCACAAAACGCTGCAGCACATTGGAACTATGAGAAGCCGAGGAGAAACACCTATACAACATAAATCAGGAACAACGGTTACCCAATAAGCTCAGTTCACCGATTCCTGCACAACAGACCTAAACAGGAAGACAGAACATGCCCAGAGATTCTAGCCACTCCACCATACATCAAAGACATTTCAGAGATGGCCACCAGATTACTCCGGCCCCTCGGCATCATGGTGGCCCACAAACCTACCACCGCACCGAAGAGACTCCTGATGAATTTAAAGGACCCCATATCTACAGCCAGCAGAATGAATATAATAAACAAAATACCCTGCAAGGACTGCAACAAACATTATGTTGGACAGACAGGCAGGAAGCTAGCCACCAGGATACATGAACACCAACTAACCACCAAAAGACATGACCAACCTGCACTGACATCCATACACACAGATGAACAGGAACACCAGTTCAACTGGACCAATGTATCCATCCTGGGACAGGCTAAACAAAGACAGACATGGCAATTCCTCGAGACCTGGCATTCAAACCGGAACTCCATTTACAAACATATAGCTTTGGACCCCATTTACCAATCTTGCAGAAACAGAACTGGAAATGACATCACCCACCACAACAGAACAAGACACAGAAATAACAAGCGGCACAGAACGCCAGTGCTTCACCGGAGGCTCACTGATGATGTTACCTAGCATGATGACGAAACATCTGAAAACAAACCGACCAGCTTAGCGAGCAAACCCACAATCTGATCCACAACCTGAGCTACAAATCGTCTCCAAGATCTCAAAGTATCTAAAGCACCTTGGATTTCCTACGGTCTTGAAAGGCACTGGGGAGAGGCATAGTTTGTTTTTGTTTCAATGGCCCAGAGTAATACAAAGACAACTAGAGTAACTACTTCTTGAAAAAGATCATGAGAATAAAGAGAAAAGTTCACCTTGGGATCCTTGGGAGGGAAACAGCTAATGTAGTCATTTATTAGGTTGAAAATAAACCCTCTGTTCATCAATGTTAAGCTCCGCTGTTGAATTAAGAACATTGAGATTATTAAGTCATGAGAACAGCCTCCACCCCCAGCACCCACTCAAATCAGTAACTGAGGCCATTGAAAACTAATTAATGTCCACTTCTGCAGCTCATCCCAATGGAGCTGGTATTAAGTCAGTGAAAGACTTGGAGCATAGCAGCAAAACCTATGAGGGTAACTCCTAGCTCCTGGGAGTGTGTCCCCCTTGCGCAAAGATAATCAGTGCCTGGATACAGAACTCAGTCAGTGTAAATAGGTGGGGCTCGCTGACAACCACTGCACCCATCCTTGCTACTGACCTTTCTCAACACATTCCCTTGCCCCATGAACCTTTTTCCCACCATCATTCACGACCTCTATGATCCGAGGCCCTGAGTAGGTGTAATACCAGCAAAGGCCACAGTCTCCCAGTGGTGCTGTTAAGAACCATGGAACTACCATTGTCTAATTGACTGGCAGCCCATAGGGCTGGTGGGTGACAGGATATTTGTCCTGAGGGAAAGCTGGCCTGAATATGTGATAGAGTTTCCCTGAAAGAGGAGACATGGTGGTTTGATAATTCTCCCAATGTCAGCCATTGCGCCGAGAAGATTCTGCCTGTAGAATGGACTCTGAAGGACCATAGCAGAGGAAAGCTCTGTAATCACTGAAGAAAGCAATTCAAAGGATCATGTTGGAAAATGGGAGATGAGAACAAAACTGATACAAACACATCAGATAAAAATGGATTGAGTAGCATTTCTTATCCATAAATATCTCCTGATCTTCTAACAAGCAAGCAAAGATAACAAGTACTGATATACTTGAACAAAGACACACTCAAAAAGCCCAAAGTATGAGTTGAATCAGTGCTACAAAAAATCTCTACCTCTGTGAGAAGACTTTATTAATAGGCACTTTGGATCCATCAAGATTGTCGTTTTGTTATAACCTTTGAATAACTTTGCACCAATTTTCTACCTACTGACCTTCATGAAATGAGCCCAGTTGATATTCACACTCCTGGATTCCTCCGGAATCTCCGAGTACCGCAAGTTTACATGAGGAATTATTGCAAGGAGAAGGGACTGCACAGTATGCTGGAAGCAGTCCGGAAACCTCTGAGTCCTGGGGAGCTGTAAACAGATCAATTAATGGAACTATCATGTTCAAGGAGATGCAGCCAAAGACTTGTTTTTTTTTCACAATTAACATTAAATTATTCAGGCATTTCGCATGAAGTATTCATCAGCTTCTGAATCACAAGATTTCATAGAAAGTATTGCTGAAAATGCCACATTTCAGCAATACTCAAGTTCTGAATGACTATTTCATTATCTATCTGAAGTGTCTCAGATTTATTGCAGATGAGAAACAAAGAGTCACGTGATCTGCTGTGAATTTTGCTGGCAGTAAACACTTTAATGGTTAAAGATTAAAGAGGGGCTTAGGTTGTCTCAATAGGAAGGCGGCATAAAATGTTCTCACAAATGGACACGGTGGAAGCATCCGTGCTAATGGTAGATAGACTGTCAGTCTCCAAGACTCAGAGAGGTGTTGTCAACTTCAGGTTGTAAACAGTTATACATCAAACATAATAAATGATTAAATAGAAAGCTCGGCATTTTAAATGCTAAAATGCCAATAAAAAGTGTTTTATCAGTACAGTTACAGTAAAAAACTTAAACCTGAAATCTTGTCATGTCATCCCTGCTCTTCACGGAAGTTCAAAGTTCACATCTTTTCCTCAAGGTTATAAGTGCCCATAGGGCTCATAAGAGTATCTCATAGGACCCAAGATCACATTATTTCTTCCACTTTCCCCAGTGCCAACACTTCAAAAGCACGCCAACGGTTGTAAAGCTGGATGTCCTGAAAGAGGCTATCCAAATGTAAGCCTTTCTTTCCTGTGTTTCACGCATGTACAAAATAAAGTTAGGAATGTGAATGAAAGACTCTGGAAGTATATCTTATACTTCCCCGGGGTCTCTGGGTGACTCTACACCGTTTCCCTAATGGGATGTCCAAAACCAAACATCTGTATTCCATTTGTGACTTCTTCAGCCTCCTGTGGGGATGCGTGTTTCACTGTATTCATCGCTCTTCATATAAAACCCAAAGTCCTGTCAGCCTCAATGCGCCGTGAGCAAGTTGGTGAAGGTTCTATCAAAATGTTGGCCATTTACAGGAAATTATGAAATTATACTCTATATGCCACAACACACCTTGTGAATCCAAGGGTGAAGAGACGAAGAGATTGGACTTACCTTTAGCTTGTTCTTGTCAATGAGGAACTGGGCCATTGACTTGATCAACAGTTCAAAGAAAAACCATGAATGCTGGAAGTTAAAAAGTTAAGAAAAAAATACTCAGGAAAGAGTTCTGTCTGACTGGTGATCTAATTTCATCCCTTATTCTCAGGCAGCGTCTCCATACTCTTGTTGCCTTGTTTCATGGGCACACTAACTTTCCATAAGAAATAGGAACAGGAATAGACCATTTGCTTCACCCCTACCCCCCCCCCCCGCCCCCCCCTTACCCTGAGCCTGCTCCACCATACAATAGGGTCATGGCCGTTCTGACACTCCTCACAGCCAATTCCAATGTTGTCCCCATAGCCTTTGGTTTCCCTGACTGATCAGGAAGCTACCTGTTTCAATCTTAATTATACACATGGACTCTGCTCCCACAGCTCTCTGTGGCAAGGAGTTCCAAAAACTCTCAACCCTCAGAGAAAAAAAATACTCAATTCAGTCTTAAATTGGCTCCCCTTTATTCTAAGATTATGCCCTCTGGTCCTCGATTCTCCCATGAGGTGAATAATTCTCTCAACATTTACCCTGTCCAGCCCCTTAAATATCCTAGATGTTTTCTTAAGATCACCCCTCCAAAGTGGCCACTTTTCACTAGAATGCTAATAAATATCACCACAGTTCATACTCCCTCCACAACATGGCAGTCGGGAACTAGAACTCTGATTGAGCTTCCCCTGCTCTTGTTCAGGGCCATAGAACCCTGTGAATGTACAGTAGTTTAAGTGGTAGTTTACTGGATTAACAAGGCAGTGGTCATGAGTTCAAATCCCAGCAATGACAATTTTGAAATCTTCAATCAGAATGTCCTCCCATTAACTAGCAAGGTGATACCTCATATTCCAGGATCACTGTGGGATTCAGCATTTTCCATTATAAGTTGTGATATTTTCATTTTAACTACATTCTAAATTAGTAGCATTGCTTCAAAAGAAAAAAATGTCATCGACAGAAAGTACTTCCAGATCAATGTACTGAAAAAATCAAAACGCAACAAAAATGTCATCAATGTTACTCTCCATGTGGGCCTACCAAGTCAGGCTTCACTGTATCCAGTAATCACAGTTATTACTGATGGCTATCATGTTAGTCTTGGACTAAGTGGTGCTTCTTCTGCCTTTAGGCCCTAAATTCACTGGATACAGTGAAGCCTGACTTGGTAGGCCCACATGGAGAGTAACATTGATGACATTTTTGTTGTGTTTGATTTTTTTCTGTACATGGCATTCTTCAACTCGCACTACAGACAGCCAAGCAGAACAACCCATGCAGGCCCTCCCAGGGCCATTACTGTGGTCGTGCTTTACTCTCAAGGGTGCTACGTTTTGCATGAGATATAAAATTGGTGCCCAGCTTGCACATTAGTGGAAGCAAAATACCTCACACCTGTTATGAGAAAAAGCACAAGGAGTTATCTCCAGTGCCCTGCTCAACATTCATCCCCCAATCAACAGCACTCAAATAGATTATCTGGTAAATTACCGAATTGCTACATGTGGGATCTTGATGTGCCTAGATCGGTCACACTACACGAATAGTGCACATGCCTCAGACGTTGTTCCGAGAGAAAGAAAGCAAGAAAGAAGGCAAGAAAGAAAGAAAGAAAGAAAGAAAGAAAGCAAGAAAGACAGATAGACAGACAGACAGTGTGTGTGTGTGTACACATGTGTCAAGGGCAGAGAGAGAGAGAGAGTGAGTGAGAGAGAGTCAGGGCAGGGAGAGAGAGAGAGAGAGAGACAACAGTAAGGGGACAGCGAGAGAGTCAAGGGCGGTGGGGGGAAGAGAGAGAGAGTGTCAAGGGAAGGGGGAGAACAAAGTAAGTCACATGTTAATGATGACTTAATGGATTTTATACACTTCTTAACTAAAGGAGGGTGAGCAAATGTCTGAGTAGCTGCATTGTCAGTTCTGATACCAGAAAGCACAGACCTTCAGCAGTTTATTGATGGTGAGAAAATCTGCAGACTGTTTCAGAATGGCGATGAGCGACCGAGCCAGTTCCCCGTGTGTCGTCTTGTTTTCGGAGGTCATGTATCGGTCAGTCCTGAAAACGTACTGAAGAGAGCAATAAATCAGCAGGGAGGCTCGGCAAGCTGGATTCCCTCCCACCCCTGAACCTGCCAGTGAACGATGAGCTCCACAACATAACATTTCTCAGCTTCAGACACTGGGGGGCAATTTAATCCAGGCCAACCCTGGTGGGAAACAAAGAGATGGGGCTCAGGTCATCATGGGCAAGGCCACATGACAGTCACCCATTGACAGGGCAAAACCTGCCACGATTATCTCAAAGCCCACCATAAGCTGGTGATGGCTCCTGGATTGATTGGCAGCTTCACGACTTTGCCTTCCCGTTCAATCCCGTTGTGGGACCTGGCATTGGGAAGGAGGTGGGATGGGGATACTGAAAGCCATCCCTGTGTATATGTCACTAATCCCTCCTATCTACTCGCCCTCCGTGCCCGAGTCCAGGAATATGTCTCCGATCCCTGCAGAAGTCCCTGGAGCACTCCCGTTAGAGGCACCGCTCCCGGCCACACAGCCAGCTGCCGGGCAGGATGTCCAGGCGGCAGAAATTCTGCTGCCAGGGGGTCCTTCAATCCTGAGGAAGGCTGGTTGACTGGAGCCATCTTTCAAGAGCATTCACACCTTCCCCAAAGCTTCCTACTTCCCACACTTACTCCAGAAAAACTGGAATCTCTTCAGCTCAGCTCTGAGTTCAAATAGTGCAGGCGAAAGTGAGGACTGCAGATGCTGGAGATCAGAGTCAAGATTAGTGTGGTGCTGGAAAAGCACAGCAGGCCAGGCAGCATCCGAAGAGCAAGAAGATCGATGTTTCGATTCCTGATGAAGGGCTCCTGCCTGAAATGTCGATTTTCCTGCTCCATGGGTCTGCCTGACCTGCTGTGCTTTTCCAGCACCACTCTAATTTTGGTTCAAATAGCACAGCTGAGTTTAGGATTCAAACATGTGGGAATCATGTCTCAACGGAAAACTCCACGCCAAAGCTAGACTGACCATTATAGACACAGACATGACCGGCATCATGTGGAGGGACTGCAGTTTACATGACAATCTCAACCACTTGAATGCTGCTGATAAGAGACAGGAGTGGAATAAAACTTGCAACATGTTCTTTTACATTAACGCATGAAGTCCCAGTATGATCGGAGATACTGATCCATGCTTAATGCCTGAAGCTGATCACTTGTCAATGATTCAGGTGTTACCTGTTTGTTACAATGCTGACACTACCAACATATACTGTTAAAGCAAACTCTGGATTTATTGAACAGTACAATTGCAGCAACGTCTGACTTCTGCACAACTCAATACAGTTCGAAAAAGTAAACTAACTTGATAATAAAAATGAAGAACTGCAGAAAAAGATAGAAATCTGAAACCAAGACAGAAATTGCTGGGGAAGCTCAGCAGGTCTGGCTGTATCTGCAGAGAAAAAGCAGAGACTACGCTTCCAGTCCAATGACCCTTCTTTCCAGTTCTGAAGGAGGGTCTGGTCAGAAGAAACTTCAACTGGGTTTCACTCTCCGTAGATGCTGCCAGGCCTGCTGAGTTTCTCCAGCTATTTCTGTTTTGGTTTCAAAATACCTTGATGTACGATCGCAAATAGTGCTCCAGTCCCTCCTCATGACATCTGGACACGATGTATATTATTACCCTGGAAGAGAGGTGTGGAAAATAAATTGTTTAGGGGTAAAAACAGACCTTCCATGAACAAATCTACAGGAGAAATCCCCTTGCCATTGCTGGCTCCCTAATCAAAACGTGCAATAAACTTTCAGAATCAATGTTTCACATTACACACATGCAATCAGATAGCAGTGTGTACACACATATAAGGGTAGCAAATCTATACACTCTAACACACATCAAGGTAAGAGCCTGGATAAGTATATGTGCCATTCCAGAAACTTGGTTGAGACAAGGGCAAGACTAGCAGCTCAACTTTCCAGGATTTAGATGTTTCGGGTGTGCTTGAGAGGGAAGTAAAAGGGGTGGAGGAGTTGCATTACTGATTAAGAAGAATGTCACAAATGTACTAAGAGGGGACATCTTGGAGGGCTCATCCAGCAAGGCCACATGGGTAGCGCTCAGGAGTAGGAAGAGTGCAAAATGATGGGGTTATACTGTAGGACCTCCCAAAAGCCAGTGGGAGGTAGAGGAACAGATATGTAAGCAGACCATGGCAAGACGCAAAAAAAAGGGTTGTTTTCATGGGTGGTTTTAACTTCCCCAAAATGGACTGAGACTCCTTTTGTTCCAGGGGCTTAAGACGGGGCGAAATTTGTTTGGTGCATCCAGGAAGGTTTCTTTAAGCGAGATATAGATAGTCCAACTCTAGAAAGGGACGTATTTGGTCTTGCATTGGAAATTGAGCTTGGCCAGGTGATGGAAGATTCAGAGGAGGCAGCATTTAGGGAACAGTGATCATTATTCTGTAAGTTATAGGTAAGGATAAGACTGACCCTCAGGTGGTGCTAAATTGGGAGAAGGCTAATTGCAACAGTCATTTGAGGATGGCTGTTTGAGGGTAAGTCCACATCTGGCATATGGGAGTCTCTTAACGGCCAGTTGATCAGAGTTCAGGAGAAGCATGCTCCTGTGAGGATGAAAGGGAAGGATGGCAAAATCCAGGAAAACAGGCTGACCAGATGCTGCAAGATTAGTTCAAAGGTAAAAGATACATTCGTAATGTTTAGGAAATTGAAATCAGACAAGACCCTTGAAAAATATCAAGCAAGCAGGAAAGAACTTAAGCAAGGAATTAGGAGGGCTGTAGGGGCCATGTAATGTCCTTGGCAAGTAGGATTAAAGAAAATCCCCAGGCATCTTGCACATACATTAGAAGCAAGATGATAGCTAGGGAAAGGGTAGGTCCACTCAAGCACTAAAGAGGGAAGTTAGGTGTGGAGTCAGAGGAAGTGGGTGAGATCCATAACGAATATTTTGCATCAGTATTCACAAATAGAAGAGCATGGAAGGTAGTAATATTAGGGAGGGATATGTTGATATTCTAGGCCATAGTGATACTAAGAAAGAAGTGGTGTTTGTATCTTGAAAAATATTAAGTTAGATAAGTCCCCAGGGCCTGATGGGATCTCTCCCACAACATTGAAGGAAGCCATGATGTGGAGGTGCTGGCGTTGGACTGGGTTGGACAAAGTCAGAAGCTGCACAACACCAGGTTGTAGTCCAACATGTTTATTTGAAATAACAAGCTTTCGGAGCGCTGCTCCTTAATCAGGGGGCCATAACCTGTAGGACTATAACCTGGTGTCGTGTGACGTCTGATAATGAAGGTAACAAGGGAGGAGATTGCTAGGGCTTTGACAGAGATTTTTAGCCAGAGACGAGGTCACAGAACACTGGAGAATAGCCAATGTTGTTCTTTTGCTTACAGAGGGCAACAGGGACAATCCAGGAAATTATAGGCCATTGAACCTTGTATCAATGGTAGGGAAATATTGGAAAAGATCCTCAGGGACAAGATTTACTTTGTTCTTTTGCTTACAGAGGGCAACAGGGACAATCCAGGAAATTATAGGCCATTGAACCTTGTATCAATGGTAGGGAAATTATTGGAAAAGATCCTCAGGGACAAGATTTACTTGCATTTGGAAAATAATTGTTTTATTTGGGATAGACAGCATGGATTTGTAAAGGGAAGATCTTGCCTCACAACTTGACTGAGTTTTTCAAGGAAGTGATGAAGATGATGGATGAGGAGAGGCAATGGGTTACCTACATGGACTTTACTACGGCCATTGACAAGGTCCCTCATGTTAGGCTGGTCCAGAGGATTAAGTCACATAGGATCCACAGTGAGTTGCTAAGTTAGATACAAAATTGACTTGGTCATAGAAGAGAGAAGATAGTTGTGAAGGGGTATTTTTCTAACTGGAAATCTATGAAGTTCCACAAGGATTCAGTGCTGGGACCTTTTTGTTTGTTATGTACAAATGACTTGGATGAAAATGTCTGATTAATAAGTTTGTCAATGACATGAAATTGGCAGAGTTGTGGAAAAGCGAGGAAGGTTGTCCAAGGATACAGCATGATATAAGTCAGTTGGAAAGCTGGGTAGAGAAATGGCAGATGGAGTTTCGTTCACACAGTTGAGAGGTGATGCATCTTGGGAGGTCAAATGTAAGAGGAAGGTATACAATAAATGGCAGGACCCTTAGGAGCACTGACATACAGAGGGATATTGGTGTACAAGGCTATAGTTCCCTGAAAGTGACAAAGATGACAAATAGCATACTTGTCTTCAACTTGAGTATAAAAGTTGACAATTCATGTTGCAGCTGTATAAAACTTTAGTTCAACCAGATTTGGATACTGTATACAGTTCTGGTCCCTACACTATAGGAACGATGTGGTGGCTTTGGAGAGGGTGTTAAAGAGGTTTACTAGCATGTTGGCTGGATTGGAGTGTGTTGGCGATAAGGAGAGGTTGGACAAACGTGGACTGTTTTTGCAAGAGAATGCATGGACAGGGTGGACAATCAGAATCTTTTACCAGGGTGGAAATATCAAATACTAGAGGGCATAGGTTTAAAGTGGGCAAGGGAAAGTTTAAAGGAAATGTGCAAAGGAAGGTTTTTTTTAAAACGCAGAGGGCGGTAGATAGCTGGAACATAGGGGAGGCAGTAGAAGCAGATATGTTAGCATTTAAACAGATAAACATATAGGCAGAGCATAGAGGGATAAAGGCAGATGGGATGAATTTAAAATGGCATCATGGTCGGCACAGACACACTGGGTTGAAGGGCCTGTTCCTGTGCTATATGTTCTATGTGTGCAGATAGCAGTGTAGACATACATACAACACATTCACATGCAAATAGCAGCATGCACACATAAAACACACACAACACAGAAGCAGAGTTACAGGTAGATGGGATAGTGAAGAAGACGTTTGGTATGCTTGCCTTTATTGGTCAGTGCATTGAGTACAGGAGTTGGGGGTCCATGTTGCAGCTGTACAGGACATTGGTTGGGCAACGTTTGGAATACTGTGTGCGATTCAGGTCTCCCTGCTGTAGGAAAGATGTTGTGAAACTTGAAAGGGCTCAGAAAAGATTAACAAGGATGTTGCCAGGGTTGTAGGGTTTGAGCTATAGGGATAGGCTGAATAGGTTGGGGCTATTTTCCCTGGAGTGTCAGAAACTGAGGAGTGACCTTATAGAGGTTTGTAAAATCATGAGGGGCATGGAAAAGATAAATAGACAAGGGCATTTCCCTGGGGTTGGCCAGTCCAAAACTAGAGGGCATAGGTTTACGTTTAAAAGGGACCCAAGGGCATCTTTTCATGCAGACAGTGGTGCATGTATGGAATGAGCTGCTAGAGGAAGTAGTGGAGGCTGGTACAATTACACCATTTAAAAGGCAACTGGATGGGTATATGAAGAGGAAGGGTTTAGAGGGATATGGGTGAAGTGCTGGCAAATGGGATTAGATTGGGTTGGGATATCTGGTCGACATGGACGAGTTAAACCGAATGGTCTCTTTCCGTGCTGTACATCTCTAAGACTCTTTGATTTCACACACGCAGAGAGCAGACACACACACACCCAGACACACACACACACACAACCAGCATGCGGGTGTGAAACCTGCCAATGCTTTACCTGGCAGAATTCACTGCAACATCGCTCTGGCTGGTTTTGGTGAGGATTTTGAGCAGCTGGTTGAGGATTGTTGGTAGGAAGTTGACCATCACACAGATGTCCATGGCATGCAAACACTGAAGGAGAAAGTCAACTCAAGTTACCTTTATTTGAAGAGAGTCATGTTAGGAGCATTCTACTCTCTATTCGAGTTGCAATTCATTATTTGGTATCATCAACTCTAAAAGGTCACATAACGATGACCCCAGATAATAAACTGACTTCCGACTGTAAGAGGACAGAATCAGAACCTTTATTCTCAATTAGTTCAAGGTGATTGTGAAACCTAAGTTGTGCAGGCTCAATTCTGCCACTTTGAATAAACTGTACAAACATCATTCTTGTAAATTTTCCACTTTAGTAACCCTGAAAAATGATACACACTGCAGAAAACCTGACATTTTGCCAAGGAGCTGCATTCACTATATCACTCCCAGGGACACCACCATGGCGCAAGTCCAGGAATCTTCAACAGTCAATACATCTTTCCAGGGACTCCAGGAAGACAGTGGCACACCCCCAGGAACATTGCAAGGAATTCTCATCATTTCTGATTGAGACAATACAAACAAAGAATGGAGAGCAAAAAGATTGAGAGGGATGATGGGAGTAGGGAGGTTATGCTGGAACTGTACAAAACATTGGTTAGTCCCAGCTTGATTATTGTGTGCATTTCTGGAATCCACATAATAGGAGGCACGTGATAGCACTGGAGAGGGTGCAGAGGAGATTTCCCAGGATGGTGCCTGGGATGGAGAGTTTCCGTTATGGAGAGATTGAGCAGACTCGGATCGTTCTCATCGGAGCAGAGGAGATTGTGATGTATAAAATGATAAGGGGCACAGATATGGTGGTTGGGAAGAAACCTTTCCCCTTGGTGAAGGGATCAGTGGCCAGGGGTACAGACTTAAAGCAAGGGGCAGGAAATTAAAAGGAGATGTGAGGAAACAAATTTCACACAGTGAACAGTGGGAGTCTGCAACTCACTGCATGTAAGGGTGCTGGAGGCAGAAACTCTCATAACCCTTCCAGAAATATTTATTGCCAATGTATTGTACCGATTGCAATGGCAAGGCGGTAGACCAAAGTGGTGGAAATTGGGATTTGAACAGTTGGGTGGTTGTTTTGACCAACGAAGATGTGACGGGCTGACGGGTCTTTTGTGCTGTAGATCTCTATGACTCAGTACTGCACTGATGTGTCAACCGTGTGCCCAAGTCTCTGGTATGGGACTTGAGTCTATGACCTTATGAAAACATTTAGGAAGATTTGTATCTTGCCTTCACTGTGACAAATACTAACCAGGTTCTGAACTATTGCCAATAACCTGAGAGTACCACCCGTGAATGCCTAAGGAAAGAGTCAACAATTGTGACATCCGTGCTGATACTGAAATCCTTGTGCATAAGTCAGTCACCTTCCAACACTTCCAACTACAACCACAGGGACGCCAAGACAGCAGACTTCCTAGCAGCACTAGAATGCACACTCAGGAACAATGGACTGACAGAAGAGACACAACAAACAGTGAGACAAACTGTTGTACCTATGATAATAAGGAAAAGGCAAACACATAACCTCAACACCAAGGAGAGGGAAGCACTGAAATCACTAAGAAACGATAAGAACATAATCATACTACCAGCAGATAAAGGCAGAATGATGGTCATCCTAGATAAATCAGATTACATCCAAAAA
>NC_057724.1:5612457-5627277 GCF_004010195.1 Chiloscyllium plagiosum
ACAGCGTAGGAGGTTGAGGGATGACCTTAGAGGTTTAAAAAACCATGAAGTGTGTAGACAAGGTGAATGGCCGGGGGTAGGGCGGAATTCAAGACCTGGGTGCATACAATTTGAAAATAGATGAGAAAGGTTTAAAAAATAAATTGGGGATTTGTTTTTACCTTTACATGTGTGAAGTGAACTCCCAGAAAAAGAGGCAGCTGTGAATACAATTACAATGTTTAAAAGACATTTAGACAAGTACATAAATAGGAAATATTTGGATGAATGTGGACCAAGCGGAGGCAGGTGCGATTAGATTAGTTGGGAATTATGGTCGACACGGATTGGTTTAACCATAGGGTCTGTTACTGTGCTGTATAACATTATGACTAACTCTCGCTATCACTGAATTCCTCCATGCTCACAACTCCCCAGATCACTGTCACCTCATCCAGACTAAACTCTTCCTTATCTCTAGAAATCCTCTCTCACCTCAGAACCATCACTATCTCGGGTATCACAAACATCTCTGTAATACCCTTCAATCTCCTCCCATCTCATCATCCTCACGATCTCTAATCTTGACAACCTCTACAAATCCGTCCTTCTCCACAGTAAACACTGATGCCACTCGTTTAGTATCCCCCCCAACAACCATAATCTCCTATGTCTCCACACATAGGCTGCCTTGCTGATCTTTAAGGTAGCCAATTCTCTCTCTAGTGACCCATTTGGTCTTAATGTATTTCTAAAAACCCTTTCCCTATTCCTTACCTTATTTGCCAAAGTGGTGTCCTGTCCCCTTTTTGCCTTACTTATTTTATTCTTAAGTATACTATTCTTGCCTTTATACTCGAAGGATGTTTGTGATTTTTTGGATTGGAATAAATGCAAAATATTACATCTTGGTAAAACAAACAAGGGCAGGACTTACACTGATTAAAGGTTGGGCCTCGGATAGTGATATGGAACAAAGAGACCGAGGGGTTCTGGTCTTTGAAGTATGTGTCACATGCAGACAGGGTGGTTCAGAAGGGGTTTAGCACATTTGCCTTCTGGGACAACACTACTATCATAGGGCAAGCCAGACAGAGAACAGCCAGGGAATTCCAAGAGGCCTGGCATTCATCCACAAACTCCATCAACAAACACATCGACCTGGACCCAATATACCGGCCACTACAGCGGACAGCTGAAACTGACAACCAGAAGCGGCAGGGACAGGCCACTATAAATGCCGGAGGAAACACCACAGAAGCGCTTCACAGGAGGCTCCCAAGCACTGATGATGTCGCCTAGCCAGGGGACGAAACGTTTGCAACAAAAACTTCCAGCTCGGTGAACAGAACCACAACAACGAGCACCCGAGCTACAAATCTTCGCACAAACTTTGAACTTCTATATGGCTTTAAAACTTGGACTACATATAGACAACACCTCAAGGAGCTGGAGAGGTACCATCCATGCTGTTTTGAGATGGATTCTCCTCATCAGGTGGGAGGGCGTGTGAGACTAACATCAGCGTCCTTGAAGCAGCCAATAACACCAGGGTCAAGGCCATAATCATCCAAAACCAACACCCTGGGCCAGCCTTATGGATAGGATGCGACTGAGTCCTGACTGCCAAAGCAACTCATCTTCGCCCACTTTAAGGAAGGCACTCAAACAAAACGGGGACAAAGGAATCGTTTCAGAGAGTCCCGAAAGGCTTCTCTCAAGAAATGCAACATCAATGTCAATGCGTGGGAGACCAGTGTTCAGAAGAAACTGACTTGGAGGAAACTCATCAATGAAGGGACACAATTCTTTGAGAATACCCAGTGGCAAGAGGAATAGAGTGGCACAGCAGTTCAGTCGTTAGTACTGCTGCCTCACAGCGCCAGGGAGCCAGGTTCGATTCCAGCCTCAGGCTACTGTCTATGTGGAGTTTGCACAGTCTCCCAGTGTCTGTGTGGGTTTACCCCCACAATCCAAAGATGAGCATATTAGGTGAATTGGCTGATGGTGTCCAGGGATATACAATTTAGGTGGATTGGCCATGGGATATGCAGGGTTATGGGGATAGGGAGGGGTGCATTTTGAAAGGTTGGTCCAGACTCAATAGACTGAGCAGCTTCTTTCCACCCTGTAGGGATTCTATGTCCGGAGAAAGGAACACCAGTAATCTCGAGACCAAGGACCACTTCACTTCCCAGAAACATCTGCTAAACGTGTGATTGGAGGTGCAGCTTTAGGATCGGCCACACAAAAACTCACAAAACCCATGACCAGTGACATGGAATTCTCTAAGTAGACAACCATTAGTGAGTGGTTGCTGCCACTGCAACAGATTACCAACACTCAACAAAGCTCCCTTTCCCATCACTTTACATTCAGTATTTGTCCCCTGGTCTTGACTGTCCCATGTTTCCATTCCTGGGGCGGTAGCTTTATAATCCAGCAATGGCCACTAGACAGCAGCAGAGCCTCACCCTCGAGTGAGACATTCAAGGGAAACATGAGGCAGTAATTCTTTATACAAAAGGCAGGAGAGATATGGAACTCCCCAACTCTTTAAAAACAAACTGAAGATTTTGAGACAAGTGAAAACAAGATAGAGATTGACAGGTTTTTGTTAGGTCATGACTTCATAGATTTTTGAACCAAGGCATGTGAAGGGTGTTAGGATAGAGACCAGCGAGGATCAAACTGGTGGAACAAACTGAAGGGCGATTACATCGACCAATTCTTGTTTCTAAGTTGACAGAATCCACGCTAAGACCAGCCACAAGTGCCCCCTGCTGGTTTTACATCAACTCTTTTTAATTACAATTCTACATGTCTAGATGTCCACAGGCATCTGAAATGACAGAAAGAAAGACTTGGATTTAAATAGGATTTTTTCTCAACCAGAAGATGTCTCAATGTGCTGTACAGCTAATGAAGCACATTTCGAAGAGCAGTTTGTTTTATGATATGGGAAACACAGCAGCCAATTTCACAGCAAGCTCCAGTAAATTGCAATGTAATAACGACCAGATACCCAGTTTTTGTGATGCTAAGAGAGTAATAAACCCTAGCCAGCAGAGTTCTTCTGCTCTTAGAACACAGAACATTAAGCAGTACAGCACAGGAATGAGTCCTTTGACCCAGGACGCTGTACCAAACGTGATGCCAAAAATAATTAAATAATTGAAATAATGCCTGGGGATATTATGCGTCCAACTGAGTAAGGATGTTTCACAGCTCATGTTCAATGTCTCATCTAAAAGGTGGGACTTCAGACAGTAGTGAAATGTCATTCTGAAGTGTCTGTACTCAAATCATGGAGTGAGACTTGAACCTGGAATCTAGGGTGATTCAGAGACAAGTGTGTGCTACCAATAGAGGCTTCGCTGACATTACTGAGGTGGGGAACTCTAACTGGGGAAATGTCCTGACTTGGCAGACCCACCTCAGTCTAAGGTGTGCCATTACTCATAGCTTCACAAGAGGAAAACGGGGCTGGAATAGACTCAGATCCATCCCACGCACACCTGGGGCCCTACAGATTCTCTGCCAAGAAAAAGACATTGACACTCAAGGTATTAGCTATACACCGTCAATAATTCACTTTGCTTAGAAATTAGAACCTTGCAAATTTGAGATGGGGCGCAATTTCTCGGGAATGTGAATCTGTTGTGAAAGAGATCAACACCAAACTTCTGTTGTTAAAGAAAATCTGCATCCCTATGTTAATACGCTTCTGTGACTACTCACAAAGTTAATAAAACAAACAAAAGCAAATGATCTGTCGAGTCAGTTTCTGTTCTGGGACCTGACTTGTCCAGTAGTACTATCAACTGGGATCATAACAGGTTATATCAATCTGTTCTTCCGGTGATCTCGTCTACCTATGCTTCAATGTTTATTTGGATATACCTAAGTGGTTAGAGCATGTTATTCATATTGTAATTATAATTTTTAAGTATAAAGATAATGATATGTCCAATGAGCACGTTGAGGGCTGCAGGGACTGCATTATATCTCCCCCAGGAATATACCAGACAAGCTCCTTTTTCCTCAGCAATTCTACACTTGTTATTGCTATCACACGGCTCACTATTTCTGCACATAGTGGCTAAATGCACATGGAAGGACCATTAAGGACATTGAGTTGTCCCTGAGGATGTGGGGGTTACTGGGGTGGTGAGAATGGGAATTGGTACTAAGTTGGCACGGTGGGGGGGCACATCTAAAACTTTTTGAACTTACCTTTCTAACTGTTCACAAACCCAGAAAACTATCCACCAACCTCAGAGGGGACCATAAAGACCGGGTCATGGGGAAACTGGCCTGGCGTCAGAAACATTACAGGGGCCTACATCAAAACAAATCCAGCGTTCTTGCAATCTGCACCCTTAACCCATGCCGGTGAAAACAGGGAAGATTGGGAATGGGAGCAGGAATTGGACACTGCCCACCATTTTTAGAATAGCTCCAGAATGCTCTGAACTCAAGGGAATCCATTCTCTGATTCAACTGGAAGTGCCTCTCCTGACAGCAGAGCCAGGCCTTGTGTTTGAGTGTCTTTGGACCTGCAGCTAAAATGAAGGAGTCTGATTGTGTGAGATTACCCCAGCCACAGAATGCTAATTGTAAATTGTGCTGTGATGGCACACAGTGTTGAAAGATGCTAGACTTTGACTGGAGTACAGCCCACTATAGGTGCATGGTCTTCGACTTTACTTGATTTGGGTAATGACACACAGTGGCTTACAAAGTAAACAAGAGCTGAAGTTCTTTGCTGCGTATGTACAAACTTTCCCTTCACAAAACCAAAGTTTCCACTCCATATTTGGGAAGAACCTCTGGCTTATGATGTTCTGAGGCAGGTTTTATTTTAAGCTCGGAGACACTAACTCTGCTCGTCTGATGCACAAGAGAGATCAGAGGAGTTGGAGAGTTTTGCAAGAATTTCTGTTGACAAATCTCATTAGTTTTCAAACTGTGAGCGACCCCCAGAGGTTCTGTAATTTAAGGTTCATTTCCCTGTTGCAAACAATCCTGGCAAGTGTGTATCTTGGTGGAGGGTTGATTTGGGGATCCCTGCCTATTGGAAGTGGGGTGATCATAAGTTGAAATAGCACAGCATAACTAACTGGCTCACTCCTGCTGTTAGCACTTTCTCTCTGCAGTGTTGCCTAAAAAAGGCTAGACTCTCTCAAAGCACAAATCAGGGATGCTAGCCATACAGAGTACCTTGCAGTGCAGAGTGTATGCTGTGTTCATTCTGCTTTGGATCACTTACAATGACCAGCTCACTATGTATTTTGATCATGACTGCCTTTTATTTTTCTCATGGCTTAATTTTCATTTCTCGATTATATCATGGGAAATGGGGGTCAGCGAAAAGGCCAGCATTGGTTAGCTCATTCCGAATTGCCCTTGAAGACTTGCTTTATCATTACAGTGGGCAGTTAACAGTCAGCCACACCACTGCAAACCTGGAACTGCCAGATGACCAGACCAGGTAAGGATGGCAGATTTCCTTCCCCAAAGGGCGGCAAGCCATTACGGCATCACCATTAAACTAGTCTTTATAATTGCTGATACGTTTCTTTCAATTCCACGAATTGCTGTGTTGGGGTTTGAACTAGTATTTCCTGGAAAGCACCTCTAGATTACTGGTCCAGGAATATGACCACTATACCACTGTTTCCCACACCCATAGATGAAGCAGGAGGGAAAACTGTTGAGACTGAAAAGGAAAGGAGGCAAAGAGAGTTTGTAATGGAGAAAGTAATTAAGGAAGACCAAACATGCAATGGAAAGACAAGTGCTTGCTGTAAATTAGCCTGGAAGAAATTAGTGTGACCATGATTGCTCAACAGTAAATGTCCTCGACAATTATAAATCTTCCTTGTTAAATTGAAGTCTACTGAAAATGACCTTCTAAAATTTACTGGAAGCTGAGGTGTACCTTTGCACTGAATTTTATAGCTCAGAACAAGCCCATTTGCCCCAACTGCTCTGTGCTGGTGTCTGAAGTTCCATATACCCTCATCTCATTTCTCTTAATTTCCCCCATCTGCATATCTTTCTGATATGGAGCTAACCTCCCCTCACATTCAAAATATACTTTGATGGGATATTCCTTTGCAAAATAAATCCAAAAATGTGTCATAGATGCATTTATGGGAAACAGATGCTGACTTTGGACAGGGCAAGATGACAAGAGTGGAATAAAACCTTGAAGAGATGGTTTACAATGACCTTATAAACACAGTGGTGATGTCCTGAGAACAATAGATTCAATAGTTTGATAAGGTTATGAAGCGTGGTGGACATGATGAAATAGCTTGTAGATGATACAAAATTATGCTGCATGTTGACAGCGAGGAGGAAAGCTCTAAGTTGCAGGAAGGTAAGTCAGCTAGTCAGAAAAAACAGAGTTTAGTGTGGAGGATTAGCGAGTAAAATACATCTTGAGAGATTCAATAAGGGAAGGCCCACTCAATAATGGGAGCTTGCCGTGTAATGTGGAGAAACACAGTAGGGAGCTTGGAGTTCATATTATAAATCCTTAGCAAGGCCCGACTGAAATTAGGAAAGCAATGGGACAAGAGATACCACAGCCTGTGTCAGGCAGAGTTATCGTCTCTGTATTATGTGGAAGGTGACAGAGTGTACCGGAGAAGGTTTTGTGGTGATCTCCTGTGACAGTCTGCATGACTGGAATATTTTACCTGTGAGGAAAGACTGACGAGGCTCAGCTTGCTTTTCCTGGAACAGAGGAGTCTGAGGGGTAACTTAATTGAGGTGTCGACGTAGAATAAGCAGAGGGCTCAAACGTTCTGGGTGGGGTCAGGGGTCAGGGGAGGCATGTACAAATTTGAAGCAAAAGTAGGGTATTCAGCCCTTTGAGCCTGCTCTACCATTAATATGATCATGACCGATTCTCTGTCTCAGGACAAGACCTTACTCTTCCAAATGCCAGTGGATACAAGCGTACTCTGTCCAATCATTTCTCATAAAACCATCTACCCATTTTGGGTCTTAATGTTTTTGATAACTGCTTCACATCCTTCCTGTTTAGGGTGATCAGTATCTGTACACAGTACCCCAGATGTGATCTGAACTCTCCATTGCCCTGTACAGCTGGAGCACAAACTTCCTCCTTTTATATGCAATTCCCTTGACAATAAATGTTACCAATCAGCTTTCCTAATTACTAGCTGTAGTTGTGTACAAGCCTTTTGCAATTTAGGTGTTAGGAAACCATAATCCATCTGAATCTCAAAGTTCTGCAATATCTAACCATTTAGATAATATGCTTCTTTTATATCCTTCCTGCCAAAATGGCTAATTTCAATTTCTCCACATTATGTTTCATTTGCCTCACCTTTAAGTGCACACTTAACCTACCTTTCACCCTTTCTAACTTCTTTATTTCCTCTTCACAACGTACCTTCCTACCTACCTTTGTATCATCGGTAAATTTAACAAACCCTTCTTCAGTCCCTTCATCCAAGTCATTTATATAAATTAACAAGAGATCAACCCTGTGGCACGGCACTTGTTACATTTCGCCATTTAAAAAGATGATTCATTTTTGGACTACTCCCTTTTTCCTGTTAGTCAACCATCCAACTCTGCTAATATATGACCCTCTACATCATGTGCTTAAATTTCCCACATGAATGGTTTCTGGATGTTATTTGCATCATGATGATTGATCCAAAATACTCATACACGTCATCTGCCATCTCCTTATTTTCCATTACTAACTCCACAGACTGATTTTCGATGACAGCAAAACCCACTTAACTCTAACTTTGTTTTCCTTTTTAAACACATATAGAAACACTTACTATCTGGTATATTTCTTGCGAGCTTTCTCTCATTTTATATGTTTCCTATCCTGATTAGCCTTTGCTTTTTTATGTATTCTGTCCAATCTTTTGACCTCCCATCAATCCTTGCACAACTACGTGTTTTTCTCTTCAAATATGATACAATTTTTAAACGTTTCAGTTAACCGTGCTTGGTGGGTCTTAGGACTGACAACAACCGACAGCCTGTCTTGGACTTCCCACATAGATGCGATCATCAAGAAGGCACAACAATGCGTCTCCTTCCTCAGGCAGCTTAGGAATTGCCACATGACCATAAGGACCCTCATCAACCTTTACAGATACAGCACACAAAGCATACTATCTGGGCACATAATGGTCTAGTATGGCAACTGCTCTGCCCAGAACTGTAAGAAACTACAGAAGATTGTGTGCAATGCCCAGACCACCACAGAAACCAACCTTCCACTCATAGACTCCATTTACATTTCTTGTTGTCGTGGAAAGGCTGCCAACATCATCAAAGATCCTGGTAACGCTCTCCTACAGCCTCTTCTATCAGGCAGAAGATTCAGAAGCTCGAACACCTGCATCACAGGTTCAAGAACAGCTTCTTCCCTCCCATTATTAGACTGATGAATGGACTCTCTAACTTCAAATAATGTTGATTCACCTAATGTTGATCTTGTTTTGCGCATGTCCTGTGCAATGTAACCTGTAGGCCTCACTCTGTCTAAGCATCCTATGATTTGCACATCCTTGCTTACTATGGTCTGCCTGCACTGCTCACGAACAAAGCTTTTCATTGTACCTAGGTACACGTGACTATAATAAATCAAATCAAACGAAAACAAAATTAAAATTAAAATTGCTGGAGAAACTCAGTAGATCTGTGAAGAGTCCAGTGACCTTTCTTCAGAACTTAATTATCTTAATTTAATTTGCCAGTTCTTTTTAGCCAGCTCAGCTCCCATGCCTTCCTACTTGCCTTTTATTAAGTTTAAAGCATTAGTCTTGGACCCATTCCTCTCTCCCTGAAACTAAACGTAACATTCTGTCAAATTATGATGGCTGCTGGCTGGACAATTGGGATAAAAGGTCAGCACAACATTGAAGGCTGAAGGGCCTGTACTGTTCTATGTTCTAATACTAGGTCTAGTTTAACCTCTCTGTTTGGCTCAGGGGTGCACAGTTCTAAGGCATTTTCCTCAAAGTATTCAATGAACAGAATGCAGATTTGAAATCATTGGTAACAGATTAAAAGGAAGTTGAAGAAACATTTTCTTTTCAGCCAGGGCTGGTACAGATCTGAAATTCAGTGTCTGAAAGGCTGATAGAGGCAGAACCACATTGAATAAGCACTTAGATGCCTACTGGAAGAGCTGTGACCCACAGCGATGTAGACCCAAAAACAGGGCAGTGGGATGGTACTGGGAAACTGTTCATTGACCAGGACTGCCATGAAAATACCAAATGTCTCTTCTCCATATCATAAACAAACATCTATGATTTCAAGTGAAATGGAGATAAGACAGCTGAGTTGAGTTGAGGTACATATCAGTCATTATCTAATTGGATGACACAGCAGGCATCAGGGGCTGAATGGCCTCCACACATTACTATTATTATGGGGTAGAGAGACAGCTCCAGAGATTTCAATTGCATTACCATTGTTGAATCCCACACCATCAACATCCTGGCGGCTATCGGTGCCCACAAACCGTACTGGTCTGGCCATGTCAGAGGCCAGGAATCTTGCAGCAGTGGTTAGGTCACTGTTGGAATATTGTGTACAATTCTGGTCTCCTTCATCAGAAAGATGTTGTGAAACTTGAAAGGGTTCAGAAAAGATTTACAAGGATGTTGCCAGGGTTGGAGGATTTGAGCTATAGGGTGAGGTGAAATAGGCTGGGGCTGTTTTCCCTGGAGCGTGGAGGGTGACCTTATAGAGATTTATAAAATTATGAGGGGCATGGATAGGATAAATAGGTAAAGTCTTTTCCCTGGGATGGGGAAATCCAAAACCAGAGGGCATACGTTCAGGGTGAGAGGGGAAAGCTATAAAAAAAACTCTAAGGGGCAACCTTTTCTGGCAAAGTGTGTGGCATGTTTATGGAATGCGCTGCCAGAGGAAGTGAAATTGCAACATTTAAAAGGCATCTGGATGGGTATGTGAATAGGAAGGGTTTGGAGGGATATGGGCTGGGTGCTGGCAGGTGGAACTAGATTGGGTTGGGATATCTGGTCGACATGGACAAGTTAGACTGAAGGGTCTGTCTCCGTGCTGTACATCTCCATGACTCTCTGACTCTATGAGTAACACACCTCCTGACTCACAAAGCCTGTTCGCTATCTATGAGGCACAAGTCAGCAATATGATGGAATACTCCCCACATGCCTGGATGAGCCCAGCTCCAATAACATTCAAGAAGCTTGACGTCATCCAGGAGAAAGCAGGATGCTCGAATGACACCCCATCCACCATCAACATTCACTCCCTCCACCACTGACAGATGCACTGCTGCAACTCAAAGGTTCTTACAACAGCATCTTCCAAGTGCACACCATTGACCATCTAAAGTAATAAGGGAAGGAGAAATCTGGGAACATTGCTACCTGCAGTGATCTCTACCATCCCACACCATCCTGACTTGGAACTATATTGCCGTCCCAAAATCAGAGATCTTCTTTTCAAACAACACTGTGGGATCACCCAAACATCATGCGGATTGAAAAGGACTTAACGGCAGCTCACCATCACCTTGTCACAGCCAGTTAAGAATGGATGACAAATGCTGGCCTAGCCAGTGATGTGCACAATCTGTATATTGTTTTTTTTTAAAAGGGTTAGGGATAGGATTTCAAAGAGTAGGATTGACAAAATAGATGGTTTGATCACAATTATGTGTAAACGGGCTGGTAAGAATTGGGCAGAGCCGGATTTTGAATTGAACGGAGTGGAGAATGGGGGTTGAAATTCTAATGGCATAATTGAAAGAAAAAAAAAACGTCCAAAATGTTTAGTTACTTTGGACCATCTGCTGGGATATAGTGGTCATAGCAAAATCAAAGAGAGCATTGAGCACGCAGCAGACAGATGTGTTGACTATGCTGAGGTTCACCCTGGACCAGCCAGTGACCAAACTGCAACTTCCACAGGACGAAATAGCAGAAGGGTCATGCTGACTGACACTAACCAGTCTGTCTGGACGAGTGAACTAAGCAGATGGCATTCCCACATATGGACTGGAGTACATCTGGGATGGCCATCACGCAACTCTGTCTATTCAGACTAAAAGAAAACGAAACTGCTATTAAATATCACGTTTACATTCAAACTAATTTTGTCAACTCATGTTGAATTTTATGTTCCATTTCCTTTAACAAGCTCACGTGATGAGGCTATTCACGAGTCTGACATGAATGTGAAAGAAATGTTTATTTCTGTAGCTCGAGCTGCGCACAGTGGTTTGGGTGTCTGTGTGTATACATATATGTGGTGAGCATACTGGGGTTGACATTGTTATTACATGTTTGTGAATCTATACTTTCCTGAGTGTGTATGTTTAAGGTGCATGCATATCATGTCTGACAAAGAATCTGGATTTTTGTACTGCATTTCACAATGTCACAAATCACTTTGCAACTGATGAAGAACATGGCCCAGTGCTTTGGCTGGTACACGTTGGAATGACGGGCTAAAGAGACTACCATCGAATCCCTACAGTGGAAGCAGGCCATTCGGCCCATTGAGTCCACATTGAAGATTATCCCACCCAGACCCAGCACCTCCCTCTACCCAATCCCTGGATTTCCCACAGACAATCCATTTAGCCTGCACATCCCTGGACATTATGGGCAATTCAGCATGGCCAATCCACCCAACCTGGATATTTTTGGAGGAAACCAGAGCACCCAGAAGAAACCCATGCAGACACAGGGAGGATGTGCACACAGATCAAGGGGATCTGAATAGAATGCAGGAATAGGGTGCTCTGATTAGTCATGATCACACTGAATGACAGAGCAGTCTTGAAGTGCCGAATGGCCTACTCCTGCTCCAATTTTCTATATTCCTTGAATGGCAAAATGCGAACCTTTGATTATCTGATAGCAGAGAGCAGTGGGGTTTCTCATGTAGAGTTCTCCAGTGTACTTCCCTGCAATTAGGGTTCAATACTGGACTCTGGGCTAACATCTAGGCTGATTGATAAATTCAAAGCTTTTGGCCCATAACACAGTCTGCATGAAATCCATGAATATTTGTTAACGGGGAGACCAGAATTGAGACATGGTCCTGGTAAAGGAGTAATTACTGTACTTGTGACTGAATGGTCTGGTCACGGCATGAAAGGAAAAAAAAACACACCTTGTCTAGCTTAAGAAACCGTCACATGGATATTGGGAAACAGAAATTCAAGTGCCCCACTCTTGAATAGAACTCACACCTTGGAAAATGCTGCAGACAAAAATGGAGCGAGGGGTTTGCCCTGTGAGGGGAGATTCAGAAAATGGGACTGTTTTTGTTGGAGTTTAACAGAATGAGAGGCAATCTCACTGAAATATCCGGACTGAGAAGATTGCTAGCAGAGCCTGAAATTCAGGACTCAGAAAGAGTTTGTCTCAGTCCTATGTGGCCATGAGGAGACATTTAAGTGTGAAACTTTGGAACTCTCATACCAGAGAGCAATAGGTGTTCAATAATCAAGTATATTCAAAATTGAGATCAAAGGATTTTTGGATATTAAAGGAACTGAGGGATATGGGGTAAGAACAGAAACGCACCGTTGAGGTTCATCAGACATGATCTTACTGAACAGGGTCAAGAAATATGGCACATGTCATTTTCTTATGGAATAATTTGCATCAAATTTCCATAAACAATAACTAGATTAATTGAAGGGCAAGGTAAGAGTCTGTCCCTTGTGAGCATTCAAAGGCAAGCATCTATCCTCATTAACCCAAGTGCTCAAGTAGTCAATCATATCAGTTCAATTCAATGGCAGTAATTTTTCCTTTACTGTGTAATTCATGCACATGCTGCTGAAATTGCACTGCACACACAATGTCAATACCGGTCCTCAGTTAAAACAATCACAGCATCAGCAGAAAATGTTCCTCCCTTTCCCCTTCTGGCACTTGGCATAGAGTCAGCTGGTAAATTAGATCATTCCTGAGCCTTGACTCAATCCACTGCAGAGCGACGGGCTGCTCTTTACTTTCCTTTAAGACATGTGTCACGTTTTGCTCTGACAGAGAAGTATTTTCATATCCTGAAACTAGAACCTGACCCTTTCTTGAATGGAGCAAAAATATGTGGCATCTCTGCTAAACTTCGGTTAAAACTATTTCATCTTCAGACAGATTTGCATGAGGAAGAGACATTGTATTTCAGAACTAGTGTAGAAGGTGTCTCATCCATGAGCAACGTGTTCCCTTGCTTTGAGTCACACTGTTACACATTAGCCCATCCTGAAACTGGTTTTATCTCGAACTGACTGCAATCAACTATTTACACCACAGAAAGTGAATATACAGAATGAGCTACCTTCAGATATTTCACAAGGTCACCAGCGATCTCCTGTGATGCTGACTGGCTTGTCTGACAATAGTGGAAGAAACTGTTCAAGTACTGGTCCTGTGTACAAAACAGAAATTACACACACTCACACATAGCAACCACATGAACCAGACATATTGTTACTTAAATAGTACATGACTGTATATAATGTATATATATGTCAATGTGTATTTAACTTTAGCATTGAAGCTACTTACCTCAGTGCAAATGGTGGACACCAAATGATTTTTAACTTTCAATAAGGGTTTTCCTCCATCTACCCATTTAAAATCAGGAATTGTGTGCTATAGAATTAAAGAGAAAAATAACAAGATCAGTATTTAAATTGCACCTCAGAACATTCCAAGTGCATGGAGTAAAATGAGTTAGTTTGTCATTGCAGGCTTTATTACTGTGGGCGTATTTTGCACAGATATCGTCAATGATGTTAGAACACAGAACATAGAAAAGTACTGCACAGAACAGGCCCTTTGGCCCACAATGTTGTGCTGTGGATTAATCCTAATGTAAAATAAAGTAACTTAACCCAAGCACCCCTCAATTCAATGCTGTCCATGTGCATGATCAGCAATCGCTTAAATGTCCCTAATGATTCTGCTTCCACCACCAATGCTGTTCTTGCATGGATGGCAATTCATTCCATCCATGCAAAACTCTCTGCGTAAAGAACCTTCCTCTGACATCCCCTCTATACCTTTCTCCTAATATTTTAAAACTATAACCTCTCTTGCCAGTCAATCCTGCCCTGGGGAAAAGTCTCTGACTATTGACTGTATCCATGCCTCTCATTATCTTGCATGCCTTGATCAGGTCACCTCTCCTCCTCCTTTTCTCGAGAGAGAAAAGTCCGAGTTTAGTCAACCTCACTTTATAAGCCAAGCCCTCCAGTCCAGACAGCATCCTGGTAAACCTTCTTCGCACACTCTCTGAAGCCTCTGTATCTTTCCTAAAAGAGGGCGACCAGACCTGAACATAATATTCCAAGTGTGGTCTCACCTGGGACTTGTAGAGCTGTAGCAAAACCTCGCGGCTCTTAAACTCCATCCCTCTGTCAATGAAAGCCAAAACACCATATGCTTTCTTAACAACCCTATCCACTTGGGTGGCAACTTTGAGGGATCTATGTACTTGAACACCAAGATCCCCTGTTCCTATACACTGCCAAGAATCCTGTCTTTAATCCTATATTCAGCATTCGAGTTCGATCTTCCAAAATGCATCACTTCCCATTTATCCAGGTTGAACTCCATCTGCCATTTCTCAGCCCAGCTCTGCATCCTGTCTATGTCACGCTGCAGCCTGCAATAGCCCTTGATACTATCAACGGCACCTTCAACCTTTGTGTCATCTGCAAATTTACTAACCCACCCTTTAACCTCCTCATCCAAGTCATTTATAAAAACTACAAAGAGCAGAGGCCCAAAAACAGAGCCCTATGGGACG